>NW_019272101.1:145562-151270 GCF_002738345.1 Cucurbita maxima | reverse complement strand
TTTTTTTTTTCGAAAAAAAAAAAAAAACACAATGTTATCACTGCCCCTTACGCATTAACCTGAAACATTATATTATAATATTAAAATTTGAGATTTTAGAAATTATTATAAATATTAAATTATATTTTTGTTGATAAAATATTATTGAATTTAGTAATATGTTTGACGTTTTCAAATATAAATTATATTAAAAATGTAAATTATCCATTAATGAGATTAATATTTTAAAAAAATATATATTTATGAGGATTTAATCCCTAGTTGTGAAAAGACAACAAACAAGAACAAACTCCAAAATTGTTGGAAGGATTACGAAAAAACGAACCTCGCCTTAATTCTCAAGAGAAAAAGATGTGCCCAAATGGGTAGCCCACGAACAAGGATGCCTTTGCGGCTTCCTTCTCCAAGGTTCTCCATCTTCTGGAACCCTCCCGCCATAGCCCTTCTTCTTCCACCTTCTTCAACCTCCACGCTTCCATTTCTCTCACTCACAGTCTCATCCGCCATGCCCATGGCCATGCCCTTCTCTTCCTTCTCTTCCTCCTCTTCCAATACCCCACTCGACCAAGACGATCCAAACCTCTCGCAGGTCCTCAAATACCACACCCAAACCAAGCACGCCTTCTCCAGCTACGCTAGAGGCCCCCACGGCCTCGATTGGGCCAATCAGCCGAACCCCTTCCGCCGCTACATCGCCGCCCCTCTTCTCCCTCTTTCCCATTTCCCAATTCTCAAGCAATCCGCCGCATCGGATGATGTGATCGATGAAGCTCCTCGGTATGATTCTCTCTTTGTTTCGTTACCTAATCCGAAAACTGTTTGTAAAGCCACAATTTCTCAGTTCTTTTACGATTCTTTGGCTCTTTCTGCTTGGAAATCTACTGGGTTTTCCACTTGGTCGCTGAGAGTCAATCCCAGTAGCGGGAATTTGCATCCCACTGAGGCGTATTTGATATCTCCGCCTATAAAATCCATATCAGATTCTGGGTTTGTCGCGCATTATGCTCCTAAAGAGCATGCGTTGGAGATTAGAGCTCAAATTCCAGATGGGTTTTTCTTTAAATTCTTTCCTGAGAACAGTTTTCTTATTGGGTTGTCGTCGATTTTCTGGCGTGAGGCTTGGAAGTACGGTGAGCGAGCATTTCGGTATTGTAATCACGACGTTGGCCACGCCATTGCGGCGGTTTCCATGGCTGCTGCAGGATTGGGTTGGGATGTGAAGGTTCTTGATGGATTGGGATATGATGATTTGAAGAAGCTCATGGGGTTGCATACATTCCCCGAGTTTGAAATCCCGTCCCGACCTGTGAAGGGTTCGTTTCCGGTGATCGAATTCGAGCATCCTGATTGTGTTCTTGCTGTTTTCCCTAATGGTACTGCTGATTTTACCTTGAATTACAAGGAATTGAGCTCTGCAATACAGGAAATCACCGAGTTAGACTGGAAAGGAGAGGCAAATTTGCTCAGCAAACAGCATATATGTTGGGATATAATTTATAGAACAGCCATGGCTGTTGAGAAGCCATTAACAGGTGAATGTAGAGCTTTAGTTCATCCATTTCAGAGCAGTGGGGTTATTGGTGAAAGTCCATACAAGGATTTTACGGTGAGGGAAGTCGTGAGGAAGCGCAGGAGCGCAGTCGACATGGACGGTGTCACATCGATAATGAGAGACACGTTTTATCAGATTCTTTTACATTGTGTGCCTTCGGGTTCTCGTGGAGGGGAGAAGCAAAGGGAAGGATTGGCATCGCCGTTTCGAGCTCTGCCATGGGAGGCTGAGGTTCATGCTGCTATGTTCGTTCACAGGGTGGTGGGATTGCCACAGGGTCTGTACTTTTTGGTGAGAAATGAAGATCATTTTGATGAGCTGAAGAAAGCTACTAAACCAGATTTTAAGTGGGTGAAGCCTGATGGTTGTCCCAGTGATCTCCCTCTGTATGAACTACATAGAGGTGATTATCAGGCACTTTCCAAGCGACTGTCATGCCATCAGGTTGGTTTAACTTCATTTCTATATGTCAATTTGGTGGTTTTTGTAAGAGCTCAAGCTTACGGTAAGTAGATAAAGCTCACCATTAGTAGATATTGTCTTTGTTGGACTTTCCCTTTCGAGCTTTTCCTCAAGTTTTTTAAAACGTGTCTGCTAGGTAAAGGTTTCCACCCCTATAAAGAATGTTTCGTTTTCCTCTCCAACCGATGTGGGATCTCACGATCCACCCCCTTTGGAGCCCAGTGTCCCAACCGATGTGGGATCTCACAATCGGTTTGGGGCTCAGCCTCCTATTGGCACAGCACCTCGTGTCCACCCTTTTTGGTGCTCAGCCTCCTTGCTGGCACATTGCTCGGTAATACCATTTGGAATAGCTCAAGTTCACCGCTAGCACATATTGTCTTTGTTGGACTTTCCGTTTTGGGTTTTCCCTCGAGGTTTTTGAAATGCGCCTGCTACATAGAGCTTTCCACACCCTTATAAAAATGTTTTGTTCTCGTCCTCAACCGATGTGGGATCTCACAATCTACCCCTTTCGGGGCCCAGTGTCCTCATTGACATCGTTCCCTTCCAATCGATGTAGGACCCCCCAATCCACCCCCTTTGGGGCCAACGTCCTTACTGGCACACCGCCTTGTGTTCACCCCCTTCAGGGCCCAACCTCCTCGCTAGCACATCATCTCGCGTTTGGCTCTGATACCATTTGTAACAGCCCAAGCCCACCGCTAGAAGATATTATCTCTTTGGGTTTTCCCCTCAAAGTTTTTAAAATGTGTCCACTAGAGAGAAATTTCCACACCTTTTTAAAAAATGTTTCGTTCTCCTTCCCAACCTAGTTTTGTGGAGGAGTGATATGTATTTTCAACACCTAAACTAACCAACCGTCGAGTTTGTAAAGATTGTTTAGCCCTATCGAAAGAGCTCTAGTGCCCCCTAAGAAGCTCAAATTTGGCAAGGAAGTGGACAGAAAATTAAAGCTATACCTATCATCAAGAAAGAGAAACCATCAAATTCGCAGAGGCAATACTCAAGTCTTGATTCAATGGCTAGATTTGCTAGAACATATCTGGACAAGCCGTCTAATCAAACCATATGTTCATTAGTAAACACTTAAGCACAACAAATCTAGGCAAATTAAATTAGGGGCACACACCATAGCCCTCACAAGCTGCAGGCAGTGCATCCGTAACGGTTGCATTTTGATACCATATCGCCTGCAGTTTCATAGTCTCAGTGACCACTGAAATGTCCTTTAAATTTCTTGCTAGTTAGGGAAGTATGCATGCAGAATGTAGATGGGATATTGACATTAGACTTATACCCATATGATGACACGTTCAAAATACTCATATGCAGGATATTGCCAGTGATGGTTGTTTCAGCCTGGGAATGATTGCTCATTATGAACCTACACTGCGGCAAAAAGGTGTTTACATGTATCCTCGACTCTTTTGGGAGACTGGAGTTCTTGGGCAGGTGTTATACCTCGAATCTCATGCTGTTGATATATCTGCAACTGGAATTGGTTGCTTCTTCGATGATCCTGGTATGATCTATGTTTTGTAGTTTCCACTGATCTGCAGAAACTTGTCGTTCTTGTACGTTTTTGAGTTCGGGAAAGAAATCTGTAGAGTAACAAATCGTTCGAGGAATCTTTTGTGAGATCTCATATCAGTTGGAGAGGGGAACGAAGCATTTCTTATAAAGGCGTGGAAACCTCTCCCTAATAGTCACGCTTTAAAACTTTGAGGGAAAGCTCGAAAGAAAAAATCCAAATAGGATCATATCTGTTGGTGGCACAAATGGGTATCAGAGTCAGGCACTCGGCAGTGAGCTAGCGGAGACGCTAGGTCCCTAAGGGGGGTGGATTGTGAGATCCCACATCGATTGAAGAGGGGAACAAAACATTCCTTATAAAAGTGTGAAAATCTCTCCCTAACAGATGCGGTTTAAAACCTTGAGAGGAAGCCCGTAAAGGAAAGCTCAAAAAGGATAATATCTGCTAACGATGAGCTTAGGCTATTACAATTGGTATCAAAGCCAGGCACCGGGCGGTGTGCTAGCGAAGGCGCTAGGTCCCTAAGGGGAGTGAAATATGAGATCCCACATCAACCGAACAAAGCATTCTTTATAAGGGTGTGGAAACCTCTCCCTATCAGACACGTTTTAAACATTCCTCGAGTATTATGATGAATATCTTTTAGGGTTGATAAATATCTGTGATACCTCAATCCTTCCTCCATTTGCTTTGTTTTGCAGTGCACGAAACACTTGGGTTGAAAGGATCAAACTTTCAAAGCCTATATCATTTCACCGTTGGAGGTCCTGTCTTGGACAAGCGAATAATGAGCCTACCAGCATATCCTGGCCCCAACGTGGATGCTTAACTGCAAGGTTATTTTCTATCACTGTATAATATTTCAAAGCCTTAAAAAAACAAGGGACTTTCGTCCTCATAACCATATGAGTCGTAGCGTAAAAATGGAAGCAAATTGCTTCTTTAGATAATAAAAGCAAACTACTGCAGATAACAAGTAAATTCTCATTGTTCTAGCTTAGGATGAATATATTTTCGTGTAATAATTCAAATAATAGTCAACGTTGAGTGAGGGGTGTAACAGTCCAAGCTCACCATTAGTAGATATTGTCCTCTTTGAACTTTTCTTTTAAGAGTTTTCCTCAAAGTTCTTAAAATGCGTCTACTAAGGACAAATTTTCATACCCTCGTAAATAATGTTTCCTTCTCTCCTCAACTGATGTGGGATCTCACAATTCACTCCCCTTTAGAGCCCAGTGTCCTTGCTGGCACTCGTTACCTTCTCTAATCGATGTGGAACCTCCCAAATTCACCCCCTTCCAAGGTCCAGCATCCTTGTTAACGTACCAGACTCGTGTCCACTTCCTTCTGTGCTCAGCCTCCTCATTGACATGTCATCCGGTGTTCAGATCTAATACCATTTGTTGTCCAAGCCCACCGCTTGCAGATATTATCCACTTTAGACTTTCCCTCCTGAGCTTCTCCTAGAAAGAGATTTTCACATTATTTCTCTACTAATGGCTTATAATTCATTTGATAATAACTGCCTCAAAATTTCTTGATTTTGTATTCGCTTGTATTCTAGTGCAAGTTCTACCTTCCCATCCGCCACAAGAAAATTCCATTGCAAGTCTGCTTAGTGGACGGCTTCTTCCATCATTTCAATGAAAAAAGCTTTTTCGTCGGAATTTTCGGAGCAAACTCTCCGGATTTTGTTAATTACATTTGATATCTACTCGTTCAAACAGAGTACCAGGAAAATTCAGTCGGACTGGCATAGAATTGATGAACAATCACCCGAAATTCAACTAAGAAGTTAAGATTCCGAAATAAACAAGTAGAAGAAGAGAAGAATTTTGGCTAACTCTACGTTTCATCGGCCGGGAGAAGAGCATCTGTTCTTGGAGTGTCTCCTTCTACTTCCGCAATGGCGGTCGATTCTTTCCTCCAAGAAACGTTGTGGTGTTTCGTTTCTTCTTCGACTCCATATTCTCCGTGGCCCTAAAACCAAAAGATTCTTTCGTAATCGATTGGAACACACCAACCGTAATCCATATTCTCCGTGGCCCTAAAACCAAAAGATTCTTTCGTAATCGATTGGAACACACCAACCGTAATGAACAGTTCATGAAAATCAATGTATACAGCTTGTAGTTTTGAAATTATAATTTTTTTGTA
>NW_019272101.1:143873-145159 GCF_002738345.1 Cucurbita maxima | reverse complement strand
AGTTTCATTAGCGGTTTAACTTGATATTTATAATTTTAAAAGTTTTTTAATTTTAATTTTCGAGATTTTTTTATTTTTATTTTTTAGATTATAGACGATGTAGAATAAATAAATAAATAAAATAAAATAAGTTGGTAAAAAAAGCATATTGTACCGAAAAAACCAAAAAGTAAGAAGGCATGTGGTAATAATGATGGATAATTTTGAGAATGTAATGGAAAGGGCAAAGTTGAAATTTCAGAATTTTAAATTATTATAAGATTAAAATAATTATATTTTTTATTTTTTATTTTTTAAGACAAAATATTTTATTACAGAAATATGTTTTATAACAAATAATTAAACATTATTACAAATAGAAAAAAGTCAATAAATTAAATAACTAATTATTTAATAATTAAAATATATATATATTTAAAAAATAGAGAGTTTTTTTGGGATATTAAAATATTATGATTTGTTATGAGTAGAAAGAGAATTTTTAGAAGCACTCGAAAAGAAGATATAGCGAAAAGACGAAATTACCCTTCCTCGTTGCCTTTTTACCCTTTCTTTACCAAGCGGAAGGGCACAGAAAAGGAGAGCCTTCACCGTGCGCGTGGTTCCTCGTTTCAAGTTCCTGCACATTTTCGTTAACTTTCCGGCGACTTTCCGGCCACTGTAAGCCCCGTAAGGCTTCTTTCTTTACTCTTATGGCCTTCGAGAATCTTAAGGTGAATCGTTGAATGGAGCTACATTTTTATTTTTAGTTTGCTTTTCCTTGATGTGTTTGATTTGATTCAACGTAGTTTGATTGAGGAGTCTGTCGAGATTTAGGGTTTTGAAGTAGTTGGAAATGTTGAATTTTGTTGTTTTTTTTTTTGCTTCTCGTTTATATTCTCTGTGGGGCTAATGAATTAGTTGGGACTTTGGTGCCGGAAAGATTAGTGGTAATGCTAATTTTGGGTTGGTTTATGTATGATTGGTTGGGAACTTGAAATTTTAGCTCAAAAGATGTTAGTTAGAGGCCAATGTGTTTGAGATTTATTTTATTCATAGAGGCATCGTGTCTCATAGGGATCTGATCTATTGATCACCAGATCAGTGAAGATGTATATGCTGTAATTACACTTTTAAAAGAAGTTATTCAGTGTAATTCTATTGAGATGGAGAAAAAAATCTTTGGGAGCTGATTAAGACACCGTGACAATCCAACAATTGTGTGATAGATGATCGAGCTATTATTTCAATCTATACTATAATTTTGTTTTGATCCTTAGATGAAGTAATCTTGGAACTAGGGGGTA
>NW_019272101.1:98666-143708 GCF_002738345.1 Cucurbita maxima | reverse complement strand
CAAAAGAAATTAAATGAAGATATGTTATTTGGGTAGTCCCATAACATCTTTCCCGAATCAGCATTGTGAGGCTGGTGGTGTACTACTAATCTCCTTTTCACCTCTGACCAATATTTTAGAATTACCGCTAAAGTGTAATATTACCAACTGAATCATTAGTTTTACTAAGGAAACTCAGTTCAAGAAATATTCTCTAATGTATTATTATTTCTGGAATCCACCATAAAATGTGTTGAGATTCTAACGTATAAATCAGCAATTGATTCTGCTTCTTCCTGATAGATTGATTTCCTTGCTCTTGTATGTAGGTGGAACCTTACCGTGTTTGCTGGAGAACCTTAATGATGCCAATCCCATAGGTATGCAGATTGTGCCATTCTTTTCNTCCATATTCTCCGTGGCCCTAAAACCAAAAGATTCTTTCGTAATCGATTGGAACACACCAACCGTAATGAACAGTTCATGAAAATCAATGTATACAGCTTGTAGTTTTGAAATTATAATTTTTTTGTATTGAAATTATAAAATTAGCATATATATAGCTTGAGAATACCTTTGACCAGAAGTCGAAAATTCAAATATTTTCATTATTTAGCTTTAAAAAATGATATGAATCTATTATCTAGTATGAATTGAGCGCATATAACTCAAAAATACCTTTAACTAGTAGTGTATAACTCAAGCATATCTTTGACCATAAGTCAAATGTTATTGTTTTACTATTAAAAAAAAATTAATATTAAAATTACAATATTATTTTAAGCAAATATTTCGATATATTTTTTAAGTTTCATTAGCGGTTTAACTTGATATTTATAATTTTAAAAGTTTTTTAATTTTAATTTTCGAGATTAGTTTCATTAGCGGTTTAACTTGATATTTATAATTTTAAAAGTTTTTTAATTTTAATTTTCGAGATTTTTTTATTTTTATTTTTTAGATTATAGACGATGTAGAATAAATAAATAAATAAAATAAAATAAGTTGGTAAAAAAAGCATATTGTACCGAAAAAACCAAAAAGTAAGAAGGCATAAATAAAATAAAATAAGTTGGTAAAAAAAGCATATTGTACCGAAAAAACCAAAAAGTAAGAAGGCATGTGGTAATAATGATGGATAATTTTGAGAATGTAATGGAAAGGGCAAAGTTGAAATTTCAAAATTTTAAATTATTATAAGATTAAAATAATTATATTTTTTATTTTTTATTTTTTAAGACAAAATATTTTATTACAGAAATATGTTTTATAACAAATAATTAAACATTTTTACAAATAGAAAAAAGTCAATAAATTAAATAACTAATTATTTAATAATTAGAAATATATATATTTAAAAAATAGAGAGTTCTTTTGGGATATTAAAATATTATGATTTGTTATGAGTAGAAAGAGAATTTTTAGAAGCACTCGAAAAGAAGATATAGCGAAAAGACGAAATTACCCTTCCTCATTGCCTTTTTACCCTTTCTTTACCAAGCGGAAGGGCACAGAAAAGGAGAGCCTTCACCGTACGCGTGGTTCCTCGTTTCAAGTTCCTGCACATTTTCGTTAACTTTCCGGCGACTTTCCGGCCACTGTAAGCTCCGTAAGGCTTCTTTCTTTACTCTTATGGCCTTCGAGAATCTTAAGGTGAATCGTTGAATGGAGCTACATTTTTATTTTTAGTTTGCTTTTCCTTGATGTGTTTGATTTGATTCAACGTAGCTTGATTGAGGAGTCTGTCGAGATTTAGGGTTTTGAAGTAGTTGGAAATGTTGAATTTTGTTGTTTTTTTTTTGCTTCTCGTTTATATTCTCTGTGGGGCTAATGAATTAGTTGGGACTTTGGTGCCGGAAAGATTAGTGGTAATGCTAATTTTGGGTTGGTTTATGTATGATTGGTTGGGAACTTGAAATTTTAGCTCAAAAGATGTTAGTTAGAGGCCAATGTGTTTGAGACTTATTTTATTCATAGAGGCATCGTGTCTCATAGGGATCTGATCTATTGATCACCAGATCAGTGAAGATGTATATGCTGTAATTACACTTTTAAAAGAAGTTATTCAGTGTAATTCTATTGAGATGGAGAAAAAAAGCTTTGGGAGCTGATTAAGACACCGTGACAATCCAACAATTGTGTGATAGATGATCGAGCTATTATTTCAATCTATACTATAATTTTGTTTTGATCCTTAGATGAAGTAATCTTGGAACTAGGGGGTATGTCGGGAGCTGTTACGACTAAGCATATTGGGCCCATTGTGGCAAGGAACCAACCTAAGAATGTAAATATATCGAGTTTTTGCTAACGACGCTTGTTGTTTTTGAGTGGAAGATCCCCCACCACACGTGCATACACAGCCAAACAAAAGAAATTAAATGAAGATATGTTATTTGGGTAGTCCCATAACATCTTTCCCGAATCAGCATTGTGAGGCTGGTGGTGTACTACTAATCTCCTTTTCACCTCTGACCAATATTTTAGAATTACCGTTAAAGTGTAATATTACCAACTGAATCATTAGTTTTACTAAGGAAACTCAGTTCAAGAAATATTCTCTAATGTATTATTATTTCTGGAATCCACCATAAAATGCGTCGAGATTCTAACGTATAAATCAGAAATTGATTCTGCTTCTTCCTGATAGATTGATTTCCTTGCTCTTGTATGTAGGTGGAACCTTACCGTGTTTGCTGGAGAACCTTAATGATGCCAATCCCATAGGTATGCAGATTGTGCCATTCTTTTCTTTCCAATATTTCTGCTAGTTTTCTTATTATGTAAAACGATAAATCGCCAGGTCTGAGGTGGCTGAGAGAGGTGCTTTATGACGTGTGCTATTGTTCTTATCCCATTATGAACCTTGAAATTATTATGTGAACATTGCTAAAAATATCTTGATATGGTAGGCATTAGAAGTGGTGATTCACTGATAGACCTAACAAGTTATGAAACCTTAATGTATGGTTTAGTTTATGCATGCATGAAATCTAGGCTGCATTGTTTTTTAGCCATCTTCAAGAGGGTATAAAACATTTGTATTTCTCGCTTGAAGTACTTCTGTCATTGTATGGACAAAATTATATTTCATCTGCACCTCGAGATAAAGCAAGCGTTCTTGTGTTAATTTTATCTGGACCTCCCTGTTAATTCCTAGTAGATGTCGTGTACACTGCTTTGGAGATTGCAGGTGGATGATATTGGTGCTCTATTTGAAGGAAGTTTATTGTATTCCCATTTTCAGAAGTAGCTATGCTAGTGACTGGAGCAAAAGATAACCAACTCCGTGAGAGCAGTAGCCAGAAGGTTCACCCACAACCCATGGAAGAGGCCATGAACCAGAAACCCGAAGCAGTGGAAGCCCTTATATCTAAGCTTTTTGCTAACATTTCTTCCCTTAAGTCTGCTTATATCCAGCTCCAAGGTGCTCATACTCCCTATGATCCTGAAAAGATCCAAGCCGCCGATAAACTTGTAATTTCTGAGCTGAAGAAACTATCCGAGCTCAAACACTTCTACCGAGAAAACAACCCCAAACCAGTATGTGTTTCGCCACAGGACTCACGCTTAGCTGCTGAGATACAAGAACAACAAAGCCTTCTGAAAACCTATGAGGTTATGGTCAAGAAATTTCAGTCTGAAATTCAAAACAAAGATTCTGAGATTCATCAGTTGCAGCAGCAGATAGAGGAGGCAAATCAGAAGAAGGTAAAGCTGGAAAAAAACCTCAAACTTCGAGGACTATCAATGAAAGAATCAGAAGCTTCTACAGATGAAAATGGAATTTCCCCTGTAGACTTGACCCCTGATCTGTTTATATCGGCCGTGGAAGGCGCTTTTAAGGCCATTCATGATTTCTCCAAGCCATTGATTAACATGATGAAAGCAGCTGGCTGGGACCTTGATGCTGCTGCTAACTCAGTCGAATCCAACGTCATCTACGCAAAGAGAGCTCACAAGAAATATGCATTCGAGTCCCACATATGCCAGAGAATGTTCTGTGGCTTTCAGCATGAAAGTTTCTCGATCAAAGTTGACGATCTTGCACTCAAAAAAGAGGATTTCTTCCGGGAATTTCTTTCATTGAAGGACATGGATCCATTAGACATGCTCGGCCAAAACCCAGATTACATTTTTGGTCAATTTTGCAGGAGCAAATACCTACTAGTAGTCCACCCAAAGATGGAAGCCTCATTCTTTGGAAACTTAGATCAAAGAAATCATGTGGCAGGAGGTGGACATCCTAGAACTCCTTTCTACCAGGTCTTCCTTAAATTGGCTAAAGCAATCTGGCTACTACACAGGTTAGCATATTCCTTTGATCCAAACGTCAAGGTATTCCAGGTTAAAAAAGGAAACGAATTCTCCGAGGTATATATGGATAGCGTGGTCAAGAACTTAATCATAAACGAAAACGACCCGAAACCGAAAGTCGGGCTGATGGTCATGCCGGGTTTCCTGATTGGTGGAACGATAATTCAGAGTCGAGTTTTTCTCTCGGGCGTCAAGGTTGCTGAATAAACGAACACGATGAGCAGGTCGTGAAGGGATCGGAAAGGTATGTAGACGTTTATGTATTTGTTGAATACGGGTTTTCTCTGTTTGTTGTAATAATATATAGAGAGAGCCGCTGTCTTTGTGTCCTGCTGTTGTTGTTAGGTTTTCTGGTGAAAGAACTCTTAGTTCTCTCCCTGTTCTCCGTCAAGGTTATATGCTTTGTTTTATGTTAATGTATTCGTTTTTCAAGAGCAGAGAAAATTAAATTTTAGTGCCCCAAAATTTTTATTAAGCTGTTCAATTCTTTGCTTTTTATCTCTAGGGGATCATTCAAAATTTTTAATTATATTGATTATACAAAATGTTTCTATGTTTTAATTATGCTCCAAGATTTTAAATCATTTTCATTTTAATCTAAAAAGAATATTTTTAATAACATTGCTTACAATGTCTTATACTTGGAATAATTTCGAAGTTTATACGGCTAAAAATGAACAAGATTCTGGATATTTTTTATAATTTAATCTATTTTAAAAGTTATGCCCTTTTGCAACTTTCTAGTCCAGCTCTCACCTAAGACTCAGGTTCAATTCTCGGCCCTTCACGTAGACACGAGTAAATGTTTTCTTTCTTCCTTAGTTTACGCTTACAACAATTTTTAGTGGATATGGTATGATATTGAAACAAGAAAACAACTTTTGTGAATGAGTTAATGCCACCCATCTCAGATAGGAAAAAAGTGTCAATGTTAACACCTACGAATATGACTCAAAAATGGCACAAAATGAAAGTGTTTAAGTTTCGTATTTTAACTAAACATGTGTCTAAGTGAAAGAAACTTAGTTTTTTTACTTGATGATTTAAGTACCTCCAGTGTCTTTAAGTGCCTCCAAGGAGGGCCTTCTCGACAGGTTATGAAGTTTTATCGAGGGTCTTTGAGTGCTCCAGAGCCTTCTCAGTTGAGGTTATGAGATTTTATAGACACGAGTAAATGTTTTTTTTTCTCAATCTTTAATGGATATGCATGATATTAATGAGAAAATAACTTTTCTAAACGAGTTAACCATCTTTAATAGATATGCATGATACTAAAACGAGAAAATAACTTTTCTAAACAAGTTAACAATCCTATCTCAAGAAAAAAAAGTTCGACTCCAAAATTGGCCTGAAAACGAAAATGTTGAAAATGTTTAAGTGTCGTATTAAAAACAAAAATTTGAATATATAGCTTCAAACAACNTTTTTTTTTTTTTTTTTTTGTCTTTTTAAAATTCTTACGTAATAATTCGACCTTAAAAATTTTCTTAATTTGTATAATCTCACAGAGATGGTTAAAAAAAGCATCTGTTCCTCAAAAGAAAATAAAAGAGTAGACATCATAAACAAACCGAAGCTGAAAGTGATTTGGTGTATGGATAAAGAGAAATAAACATAGGCCATTGGTGGGGCATCAGCATTAGCACACGGCTTCATCGCCCTCAAAGCCCAACAGACAAAAATAGGCAAACTTCAATAAATAAAAACAAAAATCAGTTCCATTACTATGAGACATTATTTGTGTTATGTTTCCAAGCCTTTGAGAGCGTAACGTTTTTAGAAAGTCTGGTGTCTTCTGAAACTGAGGCCAAAAATGGGGAGTTTCAAGATAATCTAATCAGCTCAGCCATGGAAACACCTTGGGAGATGTAGGCAACCGAGCTGTGAGGACTTCAACTCCAGTTTCTGTTACCTACATAACACAAAATTACACCATCTTTTAGTGCATTTCCATTCCAGGTGCAAAGCTAGAACAAAAAAGACTACCAAAATCGACTAAACCTTGTTAGATTCACAGTGAATTGAATTAGGTAGGTTTACAAAATATTTAGTTATTTCTGTTTGAGTCAATTCTTCTATTGGCTAGATCTCACATCAGTTTGGAAGGAGAACAAACATTTTTTTATAAGGGTGTAGAAACCTTTCTCTATCATATGCGTCTTAAAACCTTGAGGGGAAACCCGAAAGGAAAAGCTCAAAAAAGACAATATCTACTAGTGGTGGGCTTGGCAACTTACAAATGGTATCAGAGCCAGACATTGGGCAATATGTTAGCGATGAGGCTGAGCCCCGAAGGGGGGTGGACACGAGAAGGTGTGTCAGCAAGGACACTGGGCCTCGAAGGGGGTGGTTGGGGGTCCACATCGATTGGAGAATGGGATAAGTGCTAGTGAGGACACTGGGCCCCGAAGGGCGGTGGATTGTGAGATCCCACATCAGTTGGGGAGGAGAACAAACATTCTTTATAAGGGTTTTGAAACCTCTCCCTAGCATACACGTTTTAAAACTTTGAAGGAAAATCCGAAAGAGAAAGCTCAAAGAAGACAATATTCGTTCTAGGAAATTTGCTTTTGTTCGTTTAGATAGGGCAGTGAGTTTGGAAAGGACGCGAAGTTGGTTTTTTTTCCTTAAACCAATAGGTTGGCTTGACGTTGATTTTCACCAAAAACCAACCTAAACTGACACAATACATATCATTTTACTTGACTGTCAATTAAGGAATGAAAGGATTGAAAAAAAATGGTTCATAGAGGTCTAGAACCCAACAGGTAATTGCGTGTGATGCAACATGTGCTTTACAACAAACAGTTCTCTAGTGTTTTAGTTCTTGGTGGACATGCCAATTTCCTTTAGAAAATTTTGGCATACAGTGCAAATTAAGACCAAGTCGGGGATGCAGATGGTATCAAAAGAGGTTACAGAAACATCTTCCAATTAGCGAAGATCGTCTAAGAGACGGGTTATCCATAACTTGATTTTAGCCAGACCATTATAATCAAGATATTAATCTTGGAAGAAGGGATAGTCAAGGGATTTTCATTGTTACCAAGAGTGTGTGTTCGAACTGAGCACTTCGTTTTCCATCAGCTGTAACAGCAGTCCACCCATCAGGCCACATCCGATCACGCCATACTCCTGTGCTTAGAATATTTATAATTATTCAAAAAAGAAAAGGAGGGGAAACACGTGTCGTGCTGGAACCAAATAGTGAGTAAACACGAACCTGCATTGATCATTGGTTCGATTGTAAAGGTCTGCCCAGCTTTCATCACACCAACTGCTTTGTTTCCTGGTCAGTACATAACTGAGAGTAAGATGTTTATAGAGGAGGCCAACAAGAGGTATAAAAACATATAATTTTTACTATCTTATTAAGACCAACTATTATTAAGAAGTAACCACAGAGAAATTTTTTTTAGGGGGGTGGAGTGTTTGAGACCTATTTCACCTATACTTACTTCCATAATGGGGAATATTAGGGGCACAATGAAAGAGCTCTCCAATGCCATGCCCACAATATGACCTGACCTAATTGTACAGAGAAGGCAGTGAGAAAATAAACAAACATTTAATCCGGTAGAGAACTAGAAGTGATAGCGACTTTAATTGGAAACTGAAGTTAGACATTACCACAGACAAGCCCGACATAGAAGCATGACGATTAATTACTTCTCCGACATCACGGAATCTAACTCCAGGCTTCACTGATGATGATTACAAACAGTTCAGAGCAAAAAAATTTATAACATTACAAAAAAAATAATAATAATAATACTAGAAACTAAAATTATATCAAGAAAGGATCATGTCACAGCAACACTATGAATAAAATAGCCTATTCTTAACAATCGACCTAACTTTCACTTTTCTTTTGATTGTAGACATTGGTTCACTAGGAAGATTTAAGAATGAATTCTATCAAACGAACTTTTAAGTAGAACAGCCAGGGGTAAGAGCAACATAATGCTAATCTGTTTTCATATTAGGCAAAAACTAACTCTTTCTATGAACCCGCAGAATGATCCACTGCAACCTATTCAAAAACTTCGTATATGTTTCTTCGAGGGATTACAAAATTTATGTTGTAAAGTCCATGGTGCATTATTGACACATACCCATGGCTATAGCTTTCTCCAAACACTCGTAAGTACACTGGACTAAACGTCGGGACTCTTCATCAACTTCTCCTACGAAGTATGTCTCATTGAGATCACCTACATTTCAACTTTTTTAAGTTAGCAATCAGCAGAAAATGAACTTGTTTGGGTCAATTAAAACCGATCAGTTACACGTCTTACCATGATAACCTTTATAGTACACAGTCACATCAACGTTTACAATATCACCATCTTCTAGTTTCCTGAAACAATTAGAGCAAATGTTGAATAAACGTCTACCTCATCATCAAATGATCAAGATGGGTGCCAATTTCAAATTCAAAGCATGAAGACACAGATTCATCAACATGAGATGTACCAAATCCACATGAACGAGGGATTAAAACACGTACCTTGCATCAGGAATACCATGACAAATCACTTCATTAACAGAACTGCAAAGAGAGAAACAAACTGAAATTTGTATGATCCAAAAAACACAACAAATAAAATATACGAAAATTGTGCAAAAAATAGTGCATACGTGCAGCAAGACTTGGGAAAGAAATGATAATTGAGTGGAGATGGATATCCACCTGAAACAATGTACGAAAAATATTAGTAATCACGGTACCCATGCAAATGATTGTTCCCCCAATCTAAATTGAATCATAATTAACCTATTTTGTAAAAAAAAAAAAAATCTCACAATAAACTGGCACATTTGGAAGTTCAAAAGGTAGTAAAAAAAAACAAGAGAGAATCCAAATGAAAGCAAAAGAGAAGAAGAAATCAAAGTACATCTTTGACAAAGATGGCAATAACAGAACAATGATCCCTTTTCCAAATAGTGGAAAGGAAGAAAATAGCTACTCTCCTGTCATTGGAACTTCTGCAGATTAATCAAGTGGACATCACGATTTGAAACCATCACTCCGAAGGCATTTAAATTTTTTACTTCCCTCTTTTAACTACTAGACCAAAGAATTGAAGGTACTACTTCAAAAAAATTAATAATAATTTACAGAATAAAAATATTTGTTGTTTCTAATACCTGCAGCTATCGTTGCCTCATGAACCACACGGTCAATTTCATCAGTAGTTATACCCGGTTGAATCACTCTAGCAGCCGCATCTAAAACTTCCCTTGAAATCTAACAAATAAATTATTTAATCACCGGATAGACTCTTAAAGCATAAATGTAAAAATACAAATGTAGGCTTCATCTAGAATTTTTCAATAAATTTTAGAAAAACATACTCAAACTATAAGATGAAAATAAACTGATAAAGCAAGAGAATCAACTTGGAATTAAAATTGAAGAGAAGTAAGACATACCCTGCCAACCTCTCTCATTATCTCAATTTGATTTGGTGTTTTGATCTTCGAGGAAAAGAATATATATAATTAGTCAAGTGACTGAAATTTTCAATTAAAAAATTTAAAACTAATAGCTAAGGAACAGAAGGTTACCTCAACAACATGTTGGAAATCGCTATTTGGCTCAATTTTGGGAAGACCCTGCAAATTTAGAGAAAAGACAACGAATACCAATTAAAAAGTGGTGCAGAAATAGAAACAGAAACAACATTTATATGAGATCAGCTGAAAAATATAGTATCATATATGTACATTTGGGGACAAACAAACTTCCAAGACCTGCAAACATTACTGTTTACCCATATCTTCAACTCTCTTATCAATCAATTTATATTTCAAGGGAAGAATGGATGAAGAGGAGAAAAATTTAGTCAAACAGGAGATTATACCAGAGTGCCACTAACGCGCATCAAGGGTGCATCCAAGTTTCTTAAATGTATATATATATCAAGAGAGCATCAGCTAGTGAAGTATAAAATATAATTCTACCGTACTCATCTCAGACCTTCATTGGACAGCTTTCAACATATTTTAGTCCAAGTAGTTTATAGCCGACAAAGTCAATGCCAAAATTGAGTTTCAATAAAATTATTCATTTCCCTGCCAAGCTTTTGTTTCGCTTGTTGTCCCAACAACTTAGATTGCTCGGCTGCAAGATGTTGATCTTGGTTTTAATCTTCGATTTTCTCTTTGGAACTGAAGACGTGATAGCTATTTAGCTATGGCTAGTATTTGAGATGGTCAAGTGTTCGTAATGCTGTTTTGGATTCTTTTGCTGGGTTTGAAGGAGGGTCTTTAAATCTAGATGTTTGGAATAATGGATTGTTTAGTTGCTTTCAGATATTTTAGTTATCCTATGTTTCATTGTATTCAGTTGTTTGCTGGTAATTTCCCATGTAAACTCTTGCTCCTTGTTTATACTTTTTCATTTCATCAATGAAAAATTATGTTCCTTAAAAGAAACCGATAAAATTATTCATTTGTTATAGTCAATGTATATCAAAAGTACAAGATGACATTTCAATATTAAGCATCCAACAAAAAGAAAACAGAACAATCTGATTCGTAAGAAAGAATCTTGAACTCTAATTCTTAGCATTTTGACTCAATCATGACTCAACATGTTCAAAGTCTCCAACCGACTGAACACTTAATCTGCATGCCAAAACTAATGGTTAATGGCCAGGGAACCAGAGTCGGAAACCCACACCAGGACAACTGATTGAGGACTCTCTAAAACGTCAGGTCTTTTACTCCCAGCATTCAATCTTTAAAATGGGGCATCCGCATACATTTGCAAATGAACTTTTTGGATGCGTTTCTATTTTCACGAAGTACAAGTAGGTTGGAAGCATTGAAAATAGAAATGCATATTTTGCCTACTTGATTTTCATGAAACTTAGATAGATCTATGCATTCATTCTGAGTACTATATCAACATTAATTTTCTCTAACATTCATGAAGGCTAAATGCACAACAAGAGTTATTGAAACTCACGTCATCTGCCCAATCTGGTCGCTCTATGTGAGGAGGAACAATTCGCTTGCTAGATATGGGATATGGCCTTAGAGTCCTGTAAAATAACAGAGGGAAATCATGCATCCAATGCTTCAAAATAAAATATTTCACATGTTAACTTGGAAGTTTAATTTGTTAATGCCATCTTGAAATCTATAATAATCAACGTTGTACACCAATGGGAAAACAGTCTTAGTGTCTTCTATCATGAAGTTTAGGGAAGGAACCACCCACCAATTTTAATCAAAGGTACAAACAGTATGCAAATCACTCATATCAATCTACAGGAACAGAGTCTTCAGATGAAAGATCAACCAGATGGGTTTCGTCACAAGAATGCCATAAACTATAGAGTTCAGATTTGCTTCAAGCACCACGTGCTGGATGTTAATGGTCTCATAATATACATTTACAGCTAGCCCAAGAGTACTACTCTAGTATTGTGAAATTGGCAACAAGGTAGAAAGATACAATATAGAACGGTACAGCCAGCTTTTTTGGAAACAAACATGGTGCAACAAACTCTTTAACACATTTTACCAATTTTACAACATAAGATCCAAGTGTAAGCTTTTTTTAATTAGCAAATGAATAAACAATCCTGAGAGCAGGACATCCATTGGAAGAGAATGCTATAGAAAAAAAATACTTATCAAATTGAACAATGGGATTAACGTGAGTACCCAACAAGGAAAAGATGAATAGGATGTACAATACAAGAACAATGTAAAAGCCTCAATGTTTACCCTGTCCAATCAAAATGGGGAAGTTTTGGCGATCTTTCTTGCCCTTTCTTCAAGCAATAGAGCCAACCTTCACTTGCTCGATCTGAATTTTGTTCCCCAGAATTACCAGTCCCTATCAGAGACAGTTTTTCTTTTAAATGTACTGATTTGTGAGAGCTCCAAGATGCCTTGAAACAATCCTGAGAGCTGTTGAGATAGGAAATTTCATAAATATAATCATTCATTATGATTCCAATTTTAACAAATATTTTATCCAAATCATCAAAGGGCCATCTAATACAGAAACAATATCATGTAAAGCAAGTGATTATTAGTTTTCCAATATAGATGAATCAATACCCTGCAGTACACTAAATAAACACAAAAAGTCTTGATGCATAAGAAACTGTAATGTTTAAGTTCTGAATGTTATACATTTACATGTGGAGGATCTTATATATGCCCAAATACGCGTCAAATTTCGAATTCACAAGTTCTCAACCTGACAGAACGTGAATGTAAAAACTTCCAGTAATGGTTTCCTCAACTCACATCATATTACATGTTCACAAACAATGTTTTTAAGAAAAACAATGGAATAAAAGGTTAACTTATACGATTGATTTAACTAATATCCAATAAACATCTGGAAGTAATTGGAAATTATTACAGACCAGAAAGCAGCACCCTCCCGAGGAAGCTTCAATTCCATACACTTTGGACACCTAAAAACAAAATAAGTTAATTAGGACAAAAAAATGGAATTCATAAAAAGTACAAATGGTCAGCCCATATCCAAGTTCAACATGGTTCGAACCAATCTTTGGTTGGAAATCCCTTCAAGCCAAAGAGAATGGTGCTATGAAACAATGCAGTTAAATGCCTTTTCATGTGAGTTCAGTGAGAAAGAAACCAATAAAATTTTCAAATTCAGAAGTGAGAGGATGTCTTGGATATAAAGTTCTTACAGCTTCCTTTTAAAGCCATTTGCATTTTTTTAACCATAATTCTTTTTTATTTAAGCCAAGTAGAGAATTAGTAAAAATCTCCTTGGCTTTAAATTGATCTCTCATCATCCATTTATACTTCACTTGATCCAAAACAGAGTCAAAATCAAGCATTCATTAGTTTTCATTTTTTTAAGAAACAATTTTTATTAAAAAAAATAATAATAAAAGTATGAATAATAATAATAAAGGAAAACCAGGAGATCCTCAAAATAACCCAGGAGCTTACATGAAAAAGTGCTCTAATAACCATAATCTAATTTTTAATCACGAGTCTGATGCCTTTTTTGGATCAAAAGAGGTTATGCCTTGCCTCCCCAAGACACATTGCGTCATAAAGTCTCAGGAAGAACAATATCAATTCGTCATATTCTTCAGAAATATAAAAGCTTGCTTACGTATTTAACAACACACCACAAATTGAAATTTTAGCCCAATATTTTACTTTACCCACAAGGCCTAAAGAAATATTGATGACAAATATTAAGAAAATAAATCAACCCTAATCAATACTTAATATACATTTCTATGATTTTTATCAAAGTTCTTTGTATTTTAAATTGAAGCTTGTGCCCTGCTTCTTCAAGTGAACAATCCAGAAAATCGCTTTTAGCCTTTCAAACCACTGATTGGCACAAACGTTGAATAGAGTACAATTACAGAAAAAGATATAAGAGAACACCATCAAAATCACCAATTGCCAATGATTATCATAATCCACCAAAATATCTTGGAAAACAATCCTATAACTTCCCAAGTAAAGTTCTTGATATAAGGCTTTAAAAACACTGCTCATTAGTTTTAAACTAATGAATCATTGCCCTCCAGAAAGAAAAAAGTCACAAAGAGAACTGACACAAAAGCGCTCCAACCACCCATTGGTTCTAAACTTGCAAAGCAAGTACCAAGCTTACAAAAAGATTCAAGTTCGGAATATCATGGCCAGAAGCCCCTACCGATTCAGCATATCGGCAATCAAATTCCACCAAAATCACTAGGAAAAAAACCACTAAACCATTACTTTCAGCTTCTTTCATATCATTCTTAGATTCAGATTTCGTCCGAGAAGCCACAAAAAGAAAAACAACAATAAACTTCTAAAGGCATGAACTATCTTCCAAGTTCCATTGACTTGATTCTCAATTCACAACTCGCACGCCCAAACTGAGCGACTAAAAATCCATCCAATTTCAAAGAAACGCAAAACAACTCCAATTCCATCGACATTCAAGAACCAAAGATAACATGCGAACTAGCACGGCTACTGAAAACTTGAAAAGAAAGTTGAAAACACATACTGAAGATGGGAAGGTTTGCCGCATCGCGCGCAAGTTAACGTAACAGCTTCGGCCGCATCTGAACCGCCGGCCATCGAACCACTAACAGAAACGAATCCTCTTACCTCCTCTTCCGCCGCCGGCTACAGAATATGAATTGCTAACTTCAACTAATACGAATGGAGCGATTGAAATATATAGGAGGTTCCGAAAAAAGAAAGTTCTTCGATTGGTTTCGCCTAACAAAAGTTTAAATATTAGTTATTAATTATTAAACCTCCGCTATCACCAACGAAGCGCCTGTAGCTCAGTGGATAGAGCGTCTGTTTCCTAAGCAGAAAGTCGTAGGTTCGACCCCTACCTGGCGCGTTTTTTATTTACGATTTATTTTTATTTCTCATTTCTTCCTTAATTTATAAATAGTTTTTTTTTTAATCACTTTCTTCATTTACAAATAGTTTTTAATTTCTATTACTTTATTATTTACAAATTTAATTATCATTTCTTTCTTAATTTATAAATAGTTTTCTTATTATGTATTAATTTACAATATTATGTATTAATTTACAAATAAGGAAGAGTTAATTAAGAGAAACCGAAATCGTGTTAAAATTATTAATTATTTTAATTTATTGACATGTCTTGCAATCTTAAGTGGTAGAAATATATACCATTAAATATGAATATTGTTAAGATTAATGTCTTAAATTCTCGTATTTAATAATTTATTATTTGATAAAATATGTTATTATTTTTATTGCAATATTAAATGATCTATGTGTAAGGAAAAGCAAGAAAGTCACATGTTAAAGTCATATTTTGTTAATTAAACTAACTCGAGGGTAAAAAGGTCATTTTGTTGTAATAATTAACTATATTTTTTCTTTGTTTTGCTTAAAATTGTCAAAATTAATTTATATTAATTTTGACTAAACTTTATATATTCTCTCCATTAATACCTTTATGTAAATACATATTCAATCACCGACCTCAAAACTCAAACCCCAGCCTCGAATGGCACGCCGGTGGCCGGAATCCAAGCGTCACCGCGAAGAAACCCAGCTACCGTGAAACGCCGCGCCTCCTCCGCGCTCCGGAGGACATGAAATCCCGGCCAATGAACCCTAAATCTAGTAGAAGAACCACCGCCAGTGTTCTTAAACTCAGCGTAAAACAGAGTGGAAAGTGCAAAATCGCCCCTCCATTCTCCCCACCCTTTCGGGTCAATTAATCCGTCCAAATCCGTCGTCATAATCACCGTCCTTGAAAATCTCTTCCACGGCCGACCGAGGTAGGTCCTGAAATCGCCCTTGACAGCGGCGAGTTCGGGCGCCGCCCTGACTCTGCAGCTGATAATCGAAATTCCGGTGGCCTCGGCTGGATCGTCGCGGCCTTGAGCCGTTATCATGTTGGCCTGGTGGCGTATCGGACGTCGGACGAAGATGTCGCAGTTTTGGAGAACGGCGGCGGCGTTGCCGAAGATGAAATCTATGGTGCCGTAGATTTGGCAGTCGCGGTAGAATTGACGGAGGGAGTGGAGGAACAGGGTGTCCTGATAGCCTTTTATTGTGCACCGGTATACGACGACGCGGTCGGAATTCAGCCGTAGCGCCACCGCCTGTTGCTTTCCCGGTCCGGCGGTGTTCTCGAATGTTATGTCTCTTGCCCAGAATCCGTCACCGGAAACGCCTGCTCATAATTAGTTTTGTATTTTTAAATAATTCAATTTAAAAAAATAAATAATTATAGAAACTGATTTACCGATAAAAACATTGCAAATTACCTAAATTGAAAACTAAATTATTTTTAACCAAATTATAGGAACTCATTTACATTATAAATTAATTAAATTGTTTAATATTATTATGATTTTCTAATTTTGTGGTTTAATTTAAATATAAATATATATATATATATATATATATATATATATGTTGTCGTTTGAGAACTCACCAAATGTAGCTGAGCTGTAAGTGGTGGCGCCGTCCGGGACGTTGCGGTTACCGGTGACGATGGTTTTGTCTGCGCCGTCGCCGACGACCATGACGTTCTTCAACTGCATTCCAATTTCCACATTCTCCTTGTAAACTCCAGCTTTCACATATATCACCACTCTCTCCGACCGCCGTCTACGGCCATCTCTGGCCAGAGCCGCCACCGCGCCGTTTATGGTTGTGTAGGTGCCGGAGCCATCCTTCGCCACCACATAATCCGGCTTCGACGTCGCCGCATTCCATTTCGCCAAGTTGATTCTCCCGTTTTCCCTCAATCTCTCTTTCTCCACTCGTTCCCGTCCTGAATTCAAAAATTCCTTCACATCCAACGTTAACTAAAATTCTTTTATTATTTTTATTATTTTTATTATTTATTTTTTCTATTTTATGATAAATTACACTTTTTCCCCAAAAATTATAAATTAATAAACATATTTCTCAATTTTTTAAAAAATTATAAAATATATTTTTATCCCAACATTTTTCCTTTAAAATATTTGATTAATACTCTACAACCTTAATTAAAAAATAATTAGTATTAAATTTTAAAAATATTTATGAAATTTTAAAAATCGTATTAAAATTAAAATTATTACCTTTAAAAAAATGGTTACTATCAATATATTAACGAATAAAAAAATTTAAAGATATTAATATTTCTTTTTAAATATGATTAAAGGGTATTTTTGAAACTTCACTTATTTTTATTTTTAAAAAAATATTAATGATTTCTATTCATATTATTTTTGTGATAAAAAATAAAGTTCCGACATATTTTTTAATTTATAAAAAATAGATCTATTCATATTATTTTTGTGATAAAAAATAAAGTTCCGACATATTTTTTAATTTATAAAAAATAGAAAAGGTGAGTATAGAGTGAAATTAACGAAAAAAAAAGAGATAAAATAAAAATTATAAAAATTTGTAAAACAAAATATTTTTTAAAAGTCAAAAAGATTAGATATTTTAAACGTTTAAAAAACATAATTTTGTAAAACAAAATATTTTTTAAAAGTCAAAAAGATTAGATATTTTAAACGTTTAAAAAACATAATTTAAGCAATTTAAAACAAAATAATAATAATTAATAGAATCACAAAAAATTCAAAAAATAAATCACTTGTAATATCCAGTAAGCACTTCCGCTCCTCCACGGCGGCAATTTTGTCGTATAAATGCAGAGCTCCGGTGAGCAACATGGTCAAGTTATTCCCATCCGCCGACGGCACAGCGCCGACTTCTTCCAAGCCATCCAAACAACTCCGATGATTAGCCACGGCGGCGCTGAGCCATATCCGAGCATCATCCGCTGAATAATTCTCCCCAACCAACATCCCGGCAAGCCGGCTGTCGGCTTCCTCGTAGAGCGTATGGCAATCGCCAAGTGCGGTCTGCACATTCCCACGTTCAAAGCGACGTCGTTTCACGTTATATATTTCGGATCTGGCTTTCACAATTCCGGTCCGCAACAACCGAACCGCGTCCGGCTCGTCTAACGAAGAAATAGAGGAAGCCATTATGGCTAAGAAGAGAAGAAGAGGTGTTGCAAAGGGAAAGGGCATTTTGGTAATTGTATCTGAGGAGAAACAAGGGAAGTTATTTAATTGTAAATTATTTAATTATATATATATAGGTGGGTGTGGAGAGAGAATGAGGGTGTGAGAAACACATGGAATGTGGTATGGGACACGTGTCATCCGGACGGGAAGATAAATTTAAATCCACCGTTCATGCATATTCATATTGGAGTATATAGATGTTTAGTTTTTTTAAATGTTATAAATATTTAATTATTCCTAAAAAAATTTAATTTTAATGAAATCTTAAATTTTAATTTTTTTTAATAAATTAGGATATTTTAAAAGTTAAATTAATAAAAATACATTTTAAACACATTGAGAAGAAATATTTAATATTTTGTGTAAAACATAATTCCCATATCATTAATACATTTTAATTTTTTAATTAAAAAATATTTTGACGGTTCGTATTATATTTAAAAGATTGTCATAATCTTAAAAACAATATTAACACATTTTGTTCTTATAAAAAAATTATAAAAAAAAATTAAAATTTTCTTACCATTAATATATAGATAAAAACTATTTACGGACAATTCATAAATTATCTACAAATATTTTACGATCTACCAATATTTTATTGTTACGTAACATTCATGAGTATATTTTAAATGTATTTTTAAAAATTTTTAATTTTTTAATTTTGAAAGGTTTTAATGAAAATTTTAAAATGTAAAGGTAATTTTTTAAACATTTTTTAAAAATAAATTATTAACCAGTTTCATCTCAAATTAATTTTTTTTTAATTCAAAGATATTTTTTTAAAAGTATTTTTAAGCATATTTTTATTAATTTTATCTTAATTAAAATATTCTCCGCCTCTTCTTTGACGATTGAGCAACTATGATAATCCTCTTCTTCAACCATACCTAAGTTACTCGAGAGTCAAGATTGTAGTTGACCCATGCAAGCTCCCGCCATTCACAATTGCAAGCTCAAAATGGGAGTGCATTGGATATTATAGTCTCAGGATAAGTGGTCAAGGGCAGATCTCGAGTATAAATGATTCAAGGTTCATACGTGATTATTGGGCACCCAACTCCCGAGTATAAATGGCCAAAAAGTCGACAACGGTTAAGAGATATAGTCATAGCTTTAGCTCGTATGTCTTTAAGCTACTCTTGAGTGTTCTATCAAGCAATAGTTTACGTGAGGTCTTATTGAATTTCTTTATAATTTATAACCATTATGCTATTTATTAATCGTTTCTATTAAAAAATATGATGGGAATTAAAAAATAAATTAATTTGAATTATTTGAGAAAATGAAATATATATATGGTTATAGTTAAATAAAAAAAATGTGGGATAATTCATAAATAAGGGAATTGGTAGGAGGCCCAATGTAATAAATTTTGTAGCCCAATGTATGAAGCGCGTTGGTTTTGATTTTATATTAAAGAAAATTAGAATTATTTAATGCAAAAAAAAGTTATGTAACTGCCAAAATAGACAATATTGACTAGCAGTTGAGTTTGGGTATTACAAATAGTATTAGAGCAGACATCGAGCGATATGTCAGCGAGGCAATACAGAACAGACAAAAACTGACAATATCTCCAAGCGGTGGGGTTGGGTTGGGTTGTTACAAATTGTATCAAAGCCAGACACGAAGCGGAGTGTCAACGAAGACGTTAGACTCTCAAGGAGGGTGAATTGTGAGATTTCACATCGGTTGGAGAGAATAGCGCTTTGTGACAGACCAAATCTACCGCGGGCAAATATTGTCCACTTTGACCCGTTACGTATCGTCGTTAACCTCACGGTTTTAAAACACATATACTAGGGAGATGTTTCCATACCCTTTATAAAAAATGTTTCGTTCCCATCTCCAACCAATGTGGGATCTCACAATGGGTCGAACAATACCTGCTAGTGATGAGTTAGACTCTCCAACTGATGTGGGAACTCACATAATGCGAAAAGTCACATGATTTCAAAAATATTTTTAAGAATGTTAAATCAAACATTAAAATCAAATTAAACACAAGCAAGTAGGTCTCGAAGAGTCACGAAGTTAGATCAAGAAAGAAGGTTAAAAGTCAAGCCATAAAGCTCGTGTCGTCAACACCTCTCATCAATCACAAGTGATTCTCGCATGTGTAAAAACAAGTAAACCGTCTCATTTCTTTCCTCAAAACAATGAATCAAACTTCGATAAAAGTAACGAGAGTAGATTCAGTTAGTTTCCTTTGTCATTCTACAAACCCGACAACTACCACATACTATGCTTGTAAATAAAACAACTAAACTCGTCCTTATTAACGACAGGTTTAAAATCGCTCTCGACGTAACATTTTCAAGTAAAACTCTTCTTATTAAACCCCGTTCGAAAAAAACGTTCAAATACCTATCAGACTAGAATAGTCAAAATTACATTGGACAAAGTACGTTCCATTATATTTGGCATTTAGTTTAGAAACATCTTTCTCAAGCATTATTTCAAAATCTAACAAAGGAATCTGCATTTAGGAAGAAGTCAACAAGACAAAAACAAGTACTTACAAAGTTCTTCGAGAAAAATAATGTAGACAGAGAATTGATTGTCTGCGGCTGCACATAGTTTTTACTGTTGAGCTAACTCTACGAGTAGGCTGTTAAAAAAACGCCACGTGTAGAATTCGAGTCAAAGTCAAACTTTTGGACGGTTTTTGATCCACCAAAGCGTAAAAAACTAACGATTTTTGGCCGTAATGGCGTGTTTGGAACAATCACGACTAAATAAAAAAACTCGATAAGAACAATGACGTGACTTGATTCCCTTTAATCTTTTTTTTTCCATTTCTTGCATAATTTTCTAATAACAAATATATATTTTATTAAATTATAAAATTATCCTTAATAAAAAATAATAATTTAAATTTATAAATTGCCTGATTTTTTTTTTTCAAAAATAAAATTTATAAACTAAACTTATAATAAAAAGAATAGGGTGTTTAAAAATAAATAAAAAATTGCAAATAAAATTGTTCTCCATCAAAATAATTTTTTTTAATTTTTTAATAAGTTATTAATTTACGAGATAAAGTTTAATAATCTATTAAATATTTATGATAAAAAAAGTTTTTTAGAAATATAATTTTATACGTTAAAAAAATTAATAAAAGAAAGAAAATAAAGGTAAGCCGCCACAAAAATAAGAATTTTAATTATACAAAAGGCCAAATCATATAAATGATTAATTGATATTTTCAATATATATATATATATAAATCTCCATAGATATGAATAATAATAACAAGCTATTACTTGATTTGCACGTAAAAATAATTTTATTATTTATAAAAATTATTTGTTGATTTTTTATTATTTTATTTTAATTTGTGTTTATTTTTAGATGTATTGATGTATTTAATAATATATTTATAAAATTGAAAATTTGATGACCCGATTGTCGTGTTTATGTGTCGAGTTAGAGTTTTTTTTAGACAAACAATTTCGAGTATGTTGATTGGTGATCCGAACAACTTGAATAAAGCTCACGAACTTCAAATATTCTTAATTTATTTGAACGTATAGTATGGGTTAGATCGTAACCTATTTCTGGTTAGTCGATTGACTCGACAAAAAATAAATTTTATGATTTGGGTTGGATAATTTGGACTGATCGAGCAACTCTAATTTTCTACTTTGAATAATTATGAGTAATCAAGTGGAACAAGTTAAATATAATTTAATTATTGAACTATTAAAAAAAATTGAGATAAAATAATTAAATGTATTTTTTCCCCTTATTATATTAAAAATAAAAATAATTTACTAAGCTAAAAATAAATAAATAAACTAGTGGAAAATAAAAGAACAAATTATTCGATTATATTTTTGGATATTTATTTTTTAAAATGATAATTATTTTAAAATTTGGCATATTAATTTTTTTTAGTTGCTTGACAGTTGTTACGTAACGACAAGTAGTCGGCGTTGATCAGTACAAAGTCAAAGAGAAGGATGGAAATGCGATAAATTTATTTGTGACGCAACAATAGTAACGACAAGTCGTAAAGTTGGTATTGGAAGACTAAAGATAAGAACGTAATTGTGGACTCAGAGAAAAGAGAACATGGGCCCACACATGGAAAGATATAATTAAAAAACTATTTGATATAATTAATGTTATATATCAAATTTCAATATTTATTGCAAATAGATTGAATTTTCTAAACATATTTTTTTAAAAAGAAAAAATAACATTAATTATATCAAATAGTTTGTTCATGATCGATATTTTTTTTTTATATTTATTAAAATTTCATGGATAAATTTAAAACATGATACTAACCGTAAGGATATTTTTTTAAGTTTTAAAGGTATTTTTGAAACAAAATACGAACAATTTCCATGTATTTTTTAAATTTTTTTTACGATCGAAAGTTTAGTTGTACATGTATATACATACATATCTATACACACATATAAATATATATATACACATATACACATATATATACATAACATACATATATATAAAAGCATATACTTGGGAAATAATTAATCATGTAGAATAAGGTTAATTTTATAAATCAAATAAATTGTAGGTAACCTAAATCAGGCGTCATACGAAAGTGACTAACTAACTATATTTCCAAGTAAATATCATTAATTTAAGAGATATATCTAAATTTATCACTCTGTCAAATATATGAATATTTAAATTTATCTATCTCTTTTAAATTTAATTTTTTCATTTGGTTGAACTTGAAGCCTACTGAGTCAATCGTTTAAAGAATTAATTTGACGTGAAACGTATGATAAAAATTAATTATGTTACAAAGGTTAAGAGAGAGGGACGTGAAAATTCTATAGCGACAGTAACATTCATTCAACACGTTTAAATCCATTATGAGTTAACGTTTATACCTTTTAAAAAATATTTATTTAATCAATTATGCTCAAACCGAGACGATTAAGACAACACTCCCTTTTATAAAAGGCATAAAAATAAAAATATTTCGTTTTCGTAAAACGACACCCATTTATAAATATCAGAATTGACTAACCGCATTATAATGAAGTGTCGTTCCATCAATTCCTACGTCGTTTCGTAATTATTTAAACATCATCTGGGCCACGTCTAATTCTTATAAAATTCAAACCCGAAAGTAGATAATCCGCTAATTTATTTTTTTTAACTCATTTAATTTACAAATTAAGAGGAAAATTTCTTTAAAAAGCATAAAATAAGACCTAAAATGAATTATAATAAAGTTGCTTAAAAAAATAAGAAAGAGACCATATGGTTGGTATTGTGTAATTTTCATTATTTTAATTTAATTTAATTTTTTTTATTATTCTAAAAAATGGTCCATTATAAATAGCCACTTTAATTTTATCAACTAGGCTTGAATAGTTTGTTGCTATCTATTAATAATGCCTAACTACTTCTTTAATATTTTATTTTATTTTTTAAAATTTAAATTTTTACTAAAGAATCAAGCTATCTCTTAATTAGAAGTACATTTTTTATAGTTGTTGAGCTATGTTCATATTGACGATTACGTTAACCTAATTGTCGTTGTTCAAATTCATTAATTTTAATATTTTTTAATGTTTTTTTATAGATTTAATAATATTTTTTATTTAATTTTTAATAATTGGTAGAGGTGTTCATACAACTCGATGACCCGAACAACCCGAACCATCTAACCTAAATTGCAAAGGTTAGGTTGTTAGACTTTTTTCTCGATTTTGATTCCGATAAATTTTTAAAAAATAAAAAGATTAATTAGTTAAAACATTTTTTTGTTTAAAACTAGGATTCTCAATCTAATCCAGCCTCATTTTTATTTTCATTACTGTTGTGAAAAATAAAAAATATTTAAAGTTTGTAATAAATATTAATAAATATTTTAATTATTAATACGACATATATTATAATTAAGTAATTTTTTTACTAATTAAAAATAATAATAACTCGATTATAGAAATTATTTATATGTAATTAATTAATCTCAATCATATAATTTTTTTTTTAAATTGTTTTTGGTTTTACGTGTGAAAGTGTTCGATAATTATTTTTTTAATTACACTATTTTTTTTTCAATTAATGCATAAAATTCAATCTCATTGCATCATGTTTCAATTTCGTATAGCAAGTAAGTCAAAGCTATAATTTCGTTGACTTTTTTAAAATTAAAAAATATATATATACCTGAACTTATCCAAAACAAAATATTTTAAATTAATATAATAATTTTGAAAATATTACGTCAAACTCCTAATGATTATGGATAAACTTTCTTAAATATTATTTATTTATTTTAAATATTACATAGATAAAATAAAATTGGAAATTAATTATCATTAAAAAATTATTGGACACGACCAGATCAAATTAAATGTTTTTATAGGAAAAAATTGTTTGATTATTAAATATATAAAGGAAATTAATTAACAAAAGGAATAAAAAAGATAAGAAATCAAATTAATAATTTATTCATATAATATATAGTTTAATTAAGAAAAATCTAAACAAATTTATTCCCGGCAAATTTGTATGGAAATGACAGAAAAGGATTCATTTATGCCAATTTATAAGATTTATGAGATTTTTTTTTTAATTAGGAATAAAATATAAAATTATATGTAAATTAATAAATTAAATAATGTTTGTACAGGTGTACATGGATTAGGTTGGATTGAATTGGAAATTTCTTTTGACCAACATAAAATTTCGGGTTGGTCGAGTTGGCTATCCGAGTGAACCAAACAGGGTTCACAACCCAACCCTTTATTTTTGGAGTTGATTTAAATTATCGGGGTGTTCATTTTGTAATTATTTTAAAACGTATCTTAATCTTCAAAGAAGGATAGGGTTAGGTTGTGAACCCTATTATAGAATTGGTCGGGTTGGCTCGACTAAAAAAGTTCCAACTCGCAAACCAGTTCGATTTTTTAGGGTTTTTCAATTTTAGTTCGGGATTACTCTCATTCAGATATACCCTATTGGTATAGGTAATAATTATCAATTCTTTTGAACGTTTTTAACCATAGCTTCGTATTCTCGAGATCACTCTCATTCAGATATATCCTCGATTCATTCACCCGAGTATCACAAAATTACATAAAGAGTAAAATCAATACATTTTCAAAACCAAATCTATGAAAATTCAATCGAATAAACGTCGGTTTTTTTAGTTGCACCGCCCGTGTACTAATGAACCACCCTACTATAATTTATCTAATACACCTACCCAAGCTAAAGAAAGGGAAGGAGAGGCCATTTCTCCCTCTCTCCCATAATTAAATATTCCTCTTAAGAAATTAAAATGTTTTTTTTTAATATCATATTATTATAAAACAATAAATTAAATTAAATTAAATTAAATTATGTAGAATAATAATTGATAATTATATATAAATTTATTGTTTGGGCCAAAAAGTCTTTGGCGTTGACTTTTGACATCCGTCATAAAGACTGCAATTTACATGCATGCAATACACGAAGATTAATTCAATTACAACACTAAAGCCGCAAAACTTAAGAATATATAAATTATTAATATTAAATATTTTAAAAATAATAAAAAAATATTTAAAAAATTGCTTATTTTTAATTATACTTATTAATTAATTAAATTTGTTAATTGTGGCGTGAAAAACAAATTCATAATAATTTAGTCAACAAGTGTATTGGCCAATTATTTTTCTTAAACATAGTTAAATATTAATAATTGTATTATTGATAATTGAGGTAAATTAATTAATTAATTATAAATATAAAGCAAGTTGAAAGCAAAATTTCGTAGAGTCTAAAACCAGAGTCTAAGTTACAACCACTCCTTGAAATCCCATCGGACTGTCAAATCAGAAGCGTCCACGTGGATATCGTTAAAGTAGAGCCACCGCAGCCAATAATTAAACCCAATTAACTATATAAATAATAATAAAAAATTTAGCACTTAAACTTTCATAACAATAATTATTTTTTAATTTCAAATTTTTTGTTTAATCTTAATCCTTAAAAAAAAAACATATATATTCTATAAGTTTTTTTTTAACAATAATATACTTTTAATTATAATCATAATTTAGAATATATATATTTTATAAGTTGTTTAATAATAATATATTTTAAAATAAGTGAGCGACTATTTTAGTTATTTTAGTAAAAGGTCATAAGTAGTAAATAGTCATATATAGTAAAAAAAACTATGGTAAAACCATATATGGTAAATAAGTATATATAGTAAACTAAGTCATATATATTTTATGCATTTATTTTCTCGATATTTTTTCTCTCCGGTTCGTGTTCATCTAGATCGAGTGTCTGCATAGTTGTACAATCTGAGCCAAGACAAACACAATCAACTTTAAAATTTTCATGATTAAGCTATCTAGATAGTAACTATTAATTATTTTTTAATCATATAATTTCATATCATTGATATCACTTTATTTCATACACGATTACAATTAATTACAATTAATTTATGTACATCTTTTATAATAATATTTTTTTTAGGAGTAAAATTTAAACAACGAAGAAGTTATATAATTCAGGATAAAATAAAAATAAAAATTATGAAAATTTTCAATAAATTTTAGAATATATATTTTAAATTTGTCGGAACATTTTTTTTTAGATTTTGGTGAAATAAATCTAAAATATATGACGCAGGATACTAATAGAAGTAGAAGTCATTTCTTTGGTCAACCCAAACATATACAGCTCTATTGATTAAAACATATACACTCGACAAACAGGCAGAACCATGACAAGATAACTAAAAACAAGGCAACTAAAAACTTAAGGGTCAGTTTCTCTCTCATAAGACTAATTTCTCTCTCCTCTGACCTTGTTCACTATAAAAAGGGAACATCCCATCCCATCCCACCATTAACTGGAAATAAAAAAAAAAATGGTAGCCATTAAAAGCGTTATCGTTCTCGTTCTTGTTCTTGTTCTTTGGTCGGCCATTTTTGCTTACTCGGATGAAGAAGTGAAAAATTGGTGCAGCCAAACGCCATATCCAGCTCCATGTGAGCATTTTCTCACGGCAAAAAAAACCACCACAAAAAAAAACCGGCCAATCGCTTCAAAATCCCACTTCCTTAGAGTTCTGGTCGAATCGGCCATCGAGCGAGCCGTTTTGGCCCAAAAAAACGCCGTCGCTCTCGGCCCAAAGTGCCAAAACGACCGAGAAAAATCTGCATGGACCGACTGTGTCGAACTCTACGACCAAATCATTCACCGGCTCAACCGGACCGCCGACCGCTGCTCCCCGATCGATGTTCAGACCTGGCTCAGTGCTGCTCTCACAGCTCTCGACACGTGTCGGACTGGGTTTGAGGAGCTTGGGGTTTCGGCTTTCGGCTACCCTTTAACGGCTAATAATGTTTCGAAGCTGATTAGTGATGGGTTGTCGGTGAATAAGCCGGCTTCGTCTGAGGGGTTTGAGCCGCCGAGTATGAATGAAGGGTTTCCGACGTGGGTTAAGCCGGGAGAAAGGAAGCTGTTGCAGTCGAGCGCTCCGAATGCTAACGTGGTGGTGGCGAAGGATGGGTCTGGGAGATTTAGGACGGTGAGTGAGGCGGTCGCCGCCGCGAAGGGCGGAGGGAGGTTTGTGATTTATGTGAAGGCCGGGGTTTATAGTGAGAATGTTGAGATTAAGGCTAAGAATGTTATGTTGATCGGCGATGGCATCGGAAAAACTATCATCACCGGAAGTAGGAGCGTCGGCGGCGGTTCCACCACTTTTAAATCCGCCACCGTTGGTAATACCCCCTTTCTTTTTTATTATTTTTTTATAAATAAAATCATAATTAAAATGGGTTTAATTGAGATTTTAGTGAGGTTTAAGAATTCTAATTTTAAAAAATGGGTTTAGAGTTTTTTTTTTCTTCTCAATAAATTATAATAATTCTTATAAATAAAAATAATTAATAATAATTTTTATTCAAGTGGAAGCTTTGGAAAACACCACCCATTTACAAAAGCTTAACATTTTAATTTTTTATATAATAATAAATAATAGATTTTATAAGATTTCTTAACAATTTACATTATTATTTAACAAAAATACTAAATATACCTAATTCTTTTGATAATGTCTCTTGAGTTGACTTAGCTCATTAGTCTAAGAACATATTTAAAAGATAATAAAAGTATTTACTGAATTTTTGAAAATTACGTGAATATTGTAAAGTTGGGTGTTAGACATGTTTAATGAATTAATTTTTTATTTATTAATTCAACAATTTGACTGAGTATTACAAAAATTATTTATTTATTTGTTTTTCTCTCCTTTTTGCATAGAAAATATGAAGTCAAAGTCAATTGAGTCCCTAAATTTTAATATTTTAATTTTTGAATTTTATTTTAAAAAATAAATAATTTAGCACTATATTTTTTAGTTTGAGAATTTTGTTATTAGGATGTATAAAACTTCATGAATTTAATAAAAATAATTAAATAATAATAATTGTTAATCTTTAATTAAATATGTTTTTAAGGAGGGTTTTATCGAATTAATTGTATTATTTTAATTTTCTTTTTTTCTTTTTGTATTAATTATTAACTGTGGACGTGGAATCTCAGCCGTTGATGGAGACGGATTCATCGCACGAGACATAACTATCAGAAACACCGCCGGAGCATCAAACCATCAAGCGGTGGCGCTCCGTTCCGGCTCAGACCTCTCCGTCTACTACCGCTGCAGCTTCGAAGGCTTTCAAGACACTCTCTACGTCTACTCCGAACGCCAATTCTACAAACAATGCGACATTTACGGCACCGTCGATTTCATTTTCGGCAACGCCGCCGTCGTAATCCAAGATAGCAACATCATCGCCCGCGATCCTCCAAACAAGACGATCACGATCACCGCCCAAGGCCGCTCAGATCCGAATCAGAACACCGGAATCTCGATCCACAATTGCAGAATCGCGTCGGCCGGTGGCCTCAGCGGCGTTAAGGCCTATTTAGGCCGACCGTGGAGGGAGTATTCGAGAACTGTAGTCATGACATCGTCGATAGGAGGGTTTATCAGTCCGGCGGGGTGGATGGAGTGGAGCGGTAATTTTGCGCTAAATACTCTGTATTACGGCGAGTATAAGAACACCGGTGCGGGAGCTTCGACGGCGAATCGAGTGAATTGGAAGGGTTATCGAGTAATTACCAGCGCGGCGGAGGCTTCGAAGTTCACCGTCGGGAGTTTCATTGCCGGTGGATCTTGGTTGCCGAGTACCGGCGTCCCGTTCACTTCCGGCCTCTGATTTGATTAGCAATTTTAAATCTTAATTATAATGTAAGAGGATGTAAGTTGCAGGAATAAATGATAGAAAATATTGGAATTTTAAATTATAAATTTAGTCTTGATTTTTTTTTTTTTAATTTACAAATTTATTAAATAAAAATAAAAATTCTATATATTGGTGCATTAAAAAACAATATTACATAAGAATTTTATCATATACCCTCGATATATATATTTTCAAAAAAGGTTGTAAACAAATATGTACCTCACATGGTTCATTTAGGTAGAAGGTAGAAAAAGGTGTGTGGGTCCAACGGTGAGACGAACAAGACTCTCAATAATGATATAATATTGTCCAACTAGTCACAGAAGAGATTTGTGGTAGAATTTTATTATACTAGCTCTATCAGTGTACTTTGTAGTGGAGGATCCTGTGGTAACTAATTTTTTTCTCAAACGATCGGTTGGTATACTAAACGAGAGAAACTAATCGACTCATTATCATGGAAAATCTACCTTTATCCAATAGAGATGGTTTAAATTGAAAACATTTATAACTCAGCAATCCAATTCACTTTTCTATACTACGAAGAAGATATGGTTTGCTATTACTAGAACAAGATTACAATAGATTATAGAGCAGAAGGAAGATAAGAAAAAGAAAGAATGTTCCTAACCCGAAACCGAATCCATCAGCATCATAGCCATGGTTGATCGAATGCTGAACTGCAAAAGTGGATGAAACATGAAGAACAGGAAAGGAAACAGAAAGGAAGTGTACAAGCAGTAGAAGAAAAAGAAGAATCACTGCAACCCAAATACCCAGATCAAGTAGAGATTCCAAACTCTCCCATATGGATTGAAGAGTTGGCCAAAATATTATGATTCCCAGAAATCCAACTATGATACAAGGTACAAGAGGTGATGGCCCTGCACTATGTCCCATTATCTCTCTCTGAATTAGAACCTGAGTGGTGGCAGAAGAGTGATAATGAGGGAAGGCTGTTTGTTGATGGTAGGAGATGACTTTGGAAAAGCTTGAACATTTTAATGCTTTTATGAAGGTCAAAATATTAGTTGATCAATGATGAAAGTTCCTAAAGAATTTAAATTTCTTGATAGGATTGGATGCCAACCTGAGCAACCTGTATCTAATCGAGTAACTAATTGCTATCTATTCAAAGTAATAACAAGGAGCCCATGTGGCTTAGTAGGACGATGAATAATCCGTTGGCGATTGTTGGAAGGGAGTCCCACATCGGCTAATTAAGCGAACGATCATAGGTTTATAAATAAGGAATACATCTCTATCGGAACGAGACATTTTAGGAAAACCAAAAGTAAAACCACGAGAGCTTATGCTCAAAGCGGTCAATATCATACCATTGTAGAGGTTCGTGATTCCTAACATAATCAAGTATTGGTTGTGATATTAAATGAAGTTTGATAATGACACTTGGATTAAATATGTATTTGAATGGCATCATAGGAGACCTACAGATAAATAATAGGCGAAATTCAAGAGGTTTAGAATTTACCTTTGAGGGAGCAGTTGGAAGTCCAAGAGCGTCCAATATCTGTTCTTTCTAGCTGACAAAAGAAAATATACAAATGGAGACCAAGAAAGTTCAGTAAGAAAACCTGATAAATAAGCATCCCATGGCTCTTTGATGAACACTCAGCATCTGGAGGGCAGAAAAGCACCACATGAATCTGTAGAAAGCGTATATAACCACCACTTGAATCTGTATGAAGCTTTCCACTGGACATCAAAAATAACGTAAAGGAAATGGAAATGGAAATGGGTGACAATTTCCTACCAGATTATTTAGTCTAGCACTATAATAGAAGCATGAACAAACAGCGCCTTGTTGGGGATTGTTGGGAAAGGACTCCTACGTCGACTAATTAAGGAGTTGATCATGGGTTTATAAGTAAAAAATACATCTCCACTGGAATTAGGCTTTTTGGAAAAACCAAAAGCAAAGTCATAGAGATTATGCTCAAAATGAACAATATCATATCCTTGTAGAGGATTAGTAATTCCCAACATGGTATCAGAGCCAATTATTGGATGGTATGTTAGCGAGGACGCTGGGCCCCAAGGGAGTGGATTGTAAGATCTCATGTCGGTTGAAGAGGGGAATGAAATACTTCTTATAAGGATATGAAAACCTCCTTAATAGACACGTCTTAAAACCGTGAGGCTAATGGCTATACGTAACAGACTAAAGTAGACAATATATGTTAGCAGTTGATGCTATTACACTCCTTCATTGGACTTTCTTTTTTTTTGGGGAGGGGGAGGGGTGTGTAGAACCTTAGAAGTTCGTAATTCGATTTACCAAGTCTTTAAAATGTTAGATTGGATCTTCAATATCCAAAAAGAATATAACTTTCCATTTATCCTCATGTAGAAATAAAACATAGCAAGAAAATGTTTGATATCTTCTTAACACAGTTCTTGAGAATTTTACCAAGGATTCATATTATACTCCACCGAATCTCCTAAAGCTACAAAATTACAGCTTGTAAACCATAAACATGATGGTGGCCAGATACACTTGTAGCTCTTTCATAATGTTGGATTATATCGGAGATGTTGCTCATAGAAGTTAATCAACTGCAGTGAGAGAGTAGTAAATACTAAGAGGTCAGAAACTAACTAAGTAAATATGTAAGCTCGAGTACGAAAAATTGATCAATTACCAGAAGTGGATTGTTAGCCTTTAGAAATTTGTTATTCACCGTTACTTCTTTTCCATCAGACCTACATGCAAAAAGAAAAAGATCCACAATCACTGCTTAGAACGAACCAAAAAGAATAGGAAATGGCCAGAGCTTGTTCCTTTGGCTGCCTTGTCAGTAAAATGCATGCCAATGGGAGAGAATTGAAGAATTGTATAGATAATCAAGCTCTAACAGATGATGATGGTAAGAAATTTGAAAACAATAATTGAAATCAAGTAGAGTTTAGCTAATGACTATTAAATAGAGAAAACGTACAGTAATACTCAACAGCACAAAGGAAGAGTAGTCAGTGTTGTATAACAAACCTCACAGCCAAGAAGGTCACGACTACATCCGGGATGTTATTTGATACTGAAACTGAATAACCAACAGGCTTGATAATCCTTCTTATAGTAGCTACATTTCTGGAGTGGCCTGACAAACTAGGATTCTCGGGCCCCATTTGTTCATTTTGATCAATTGCCCCCATGTTTACAGTCACTCCATTTTGTTTTAATCTTTGTTCAGAGTTTTCAGCTGAGGCTGCTTCCTTAGTGAACCTTTTCACCCTACTAGATTTCCTTCTCTTGGCTCCAATAGAATGACTTCCCTGAGTTGAACCCACCGCGCAATCAGCCTTGGAATCATCATAAACAAGGCCAAGATCTTTAGAAGACTCTGCTTTATTATCAGAATCAACCATATTGGCAGATATTGCTGCATTGAGCTCAACAAGTTTCAAATCATATTCGTCTCTCTTTCTACTTCCATCAAATTTCTCACCCATATCTCCATTTTCAACATTGAATGTTCCAGTAGAGTCTATAAGTACTTGAGGAGTAGGAAGATCATAATGAATTATGCTGTTTAAAGGAGTGGCCGATAGACAATCGTCCACAGTACTCATGTAAACATTTGTGACATTATCAGTAGCTATGACGCGGTACTGTTTTTCCTCCTGAAGTTGATTATTACCGTCTCCATCCTTACGCTTGCGCTTCCGCTGCTTTCCTGATCGTGAGCTACAAAAAATGAACCCAGAATTAGGATGAGACGTTCCGAGTTGTGAGGAAATCTTCAAACTACATTTACATTTGTCATACATTTCCATCCTTTTCTCAAATTCCTCGATAAATTCAGCGCATGATTGGAGATTGTCCCAGGGTTCCCATGTGTTGGCAGTTTCTGGCCAGCCATGCCTATCAACAAAAAAAATTGCCGAAGCTACTTTCACGAATATCAAGAACAAATCACAGGGATAAGATCTGAACAATAAACCAAAAGGAAAACAGCAAGATCGTACATACCATTTGACAAGATACTGAAGCTGTCCCTATGGATTCGAAAACATAAAAGAAAATCTAACATCAGACTAATAAATGACATACAGAAACACAATCGTCTGAACAAAAAATCCAAGGGTACAATATCAAACTAATTCGAAAACAAAACACCGAAAAAGCTATTCGCACAGTACATAGAAATGGAAGAGAATTTCGTGAAAATAAACTCATTCGCAGAAAATCTATAATTTCTAAAATACAGGCCGTAACCTGCAAAAGGAAATCCACATTCTAGTCGAGAGAACGAGCTAAATTTTGCAAGTTCTGAGATACCTTACGAACTCGTTTCCTTCGAATAGCTTCAACTACGAAGAAGCCATCGTCAAGCTTTGTTAGCTCAGAAGCAGTAACATCAGCGACAGCATTCTCTTCTCCGTTGACTTCTCCGCCTTCACCGGCGAGTAGTGGAGTTTGGACAGAACTGTTCTGAATCGAAGAAGCTGGAAATCGAGATGAAATTAGAAGTTCATTTCCATTGTTATTAGAGTTGGAAGGAGCTGAATCTCCATTAACAAGAGTTGAATCTGTGAAACCAGGGACTGGAAGCGCCATTGCTTCAGTCTCAGAGCTTCCCACCGCCTTCTTCTTCCCTCGCCCCATTTTCGTCTAATCGTTCCTTTCCCTCTCTTTTTTTCAATTTATATCCAAATAGAGGATTATGGCCATAATTTTTTCATTTTTTGGCTCAATAATTTTTAAAAATTAATATATTTATATATATATATATATATTTTCATTTAACACCCTTAAAAAAAATTTAAAATTTTCAAAAATAATTTTAATTTTTTTAAAAAAATTATTATCATCAATATTTTCATATATAATTATGTTCTTAAGCGTATTAATAGTAAAATTTATAAATCTAATTATAAGATTACTTTAATAAAACGGTTGAAAATTTCCAAATATTTTTGCTATAAATATAAAATTTATGAATATTTTTATTAATTTATTATATTTTTTTTAGTGGATTTGAATTTTAGCTTCAAAATTAAAAAGTATATTTTAATTTAATATTTATAATTTTATACTTTTAAATTACTTATAATTTATATAAATTTCATCTTTCCAATTTAGTTAAATTTCACTTTAAACTATCATTCATAATTTTGGGTTAAAAAATAATTTTTAAATCATATTTTTAATAAAAATGGTAATTAAAATCATTTTCTTGTTTACTTCGTTTTTTTATGATTAATTATAATTTACCCACCGTCTAATTTAAAATTATTTTTTTGAATTACTGTGTGTTTGATTAACATCAAGTGATCATAGACCTTTGTTAATATATATATATATATATATATATATATATAATAAAAGGAATCACCTTTTGGATAAACACTTTGAATAATTATTTAAAAGATTATTCGTTTACACGAGTTTAACGGTTAATTTCAGTTTCTTTTTAAATATGAGATTAATGTTCCAAGGAATAATCTTTTTTTAATGAAATAAATATGTGAAATACTTCGAAATTAACACATTATATATTTATTGGCATCTCTAAAAGTTATAAATTTATATTTTAACCCCTCAAATTTTAAGTATTTCATTTTAGCCCGAAGGTTTTGCACTCGTGGACTGTTTTGGAAAAATCTTTTGGACCAATTCCATAGTTGGATTCGACTGTTGAATTGATTTTTTTATTATTCTTTAATTATTATCTACACGACATGTTACATTAATAACTAAAATTTTATAAACTTCGAATATCAAATATTTACACATCACAAACACATTATTGAAACGGAGTGTAAAGTTAAATATTTTTAATATTTTTAGAAGTGGGGTTGGATTGTAACCCTATTTTAAGGTTGTTCGAGTTGATCCAACCAAACAAATGTCTGGAAATTGAATTGAATTTTTTGTTTTAAAATTTTTCAACTCGGTCCTGTTAAATCATATGAATATCCATAGAACAGGAAAATAAAATATTAAAAATTTCAAAGAAATATGTACGAAAACTAGTGGAAAAAAAAACTTAATTTCTATTGTGCTTTTGACCGAAAATAATATAACGAAAAGAAGAGAAATTAAAAAATAATTGTTCAACTCCAAATTCGAGCATATACGTAAAGATCGCATCTCTAGATTATATGAGCAAAATATTTGAACAATCAGTCTTGTAGGAAGATTCATAACGATGCATAATCCAAACGAACAATTTTATCATACCAATGCAAGTTTTCTCTAGCGGTATTAGCCACATCCTATAAGCTTTGCTTAAACGACCCACATTTTCATCGTGGATCTCCATAACTAGCATATTGGATTCAAAAAATGATATGCCCTCTTTGATGGGACAACTCCAAGGAACATCCTTCGTGGTATGTTCACTACAAGCAAAGTTGTTTCTAGATTTGCTACAACATCCTGGTTTAGTACAAATGTTATGAAATAATATCAAATAAATATGCAATTTGGCTTGATTTTTTGGAGAGTATAAATGTTGCAGTGTAAATACAGTATCATGGTTAGGTATAAATGGTTAGTACAAGTGCAAAATTAACTATACTTGTAGAGAGTTATCATTCACATATAATTCGTTTGATGATGATTTGAACGAATACTTGTTGAGGAACGTGTTTATGTCATCCGAAAGAAATGATCTTCGAGCACACAATACTCTCTTAGGTTACACTACGATTGTCATTACTAGCAATGAAAGAAGGCCAAAATCGGCCTATGTTTCTAGCTTGATAGATTTCATTATTTCCTCTTTTATGTATGGTTTGATTTGAACAAAATCTCTATAGAAACTTCTCAATTTGATTTTGTCTAATATCTTGCTGCTAGTGGAACTAAAGAATTGGCGAGTTTCTCTTAAATCTCCGCCGGGAATCGACTGCAACATCCAAGCAAGCTACAATGTCGTCTGGATTCAGCAATGGCATCAGGGTTTTCAGAGGCTGTACAGCTCTATTAGCTCCGTCAAAATCCTCGGCTGCCGTTCCCGCCTCCATCAAATCGAAGGCTACCTCGAAATCGAAGGAGAAGGCTCCTCCAAGCTCCGATGATGTTGTTTCTGCTGCCGCGCCCAAGCCGACAATCAAAAGGGCAACGACTCGACTGACGGGGATTCTCAAGGTCGTCGAGGTTTCTCCAGCGTTGAGCAACTTCTTAGGTGTATCGGAGGTTTCTCGCACCAACGCTGTCAAGCAGATCTGGTCCTACATCAAGCTCAACAACCTTCAGGTTTCTACCTTCTTTCCACTGCTATCTATGTATTTGATTGCGTACGACGCCATTGTAGTTTCTAGGGAAATGAGTTGTTGTCTGCGATTTTTGCTTAATGGCTTGATCGGCCAATTGATTTAGCGTGAATATGAAGAGAAATTTCATCTTCAAGTGAACAAACTAGTTCCCCGAGCCTCCAATTTTCCTTCCTTTACACTGCAAATAAATTTGGATGTTCGTAGCAATTTCTTAGAAATGGCATCTCTCAAGTCTTAATTGATGTTCTTACCTCGAAAAATAGATGAAAAATTCATGGGGAAGTACTTCGTTACAATGTTAGAGTTTATCAAAATATTCTGAAGGCCAATTGTTCTTGCATTTACACTGTTAAATTCCCTATGAAGCTGTTTTGAATGAAATCTTCCGTTATTCTTTCTTTTCTTATAGCGATAATGATCAAAATCCATGAGCTATCTTGAAACATTGGAATTGAAAATCTTTCAGTGTCTATTGATGGACTTTTGCCTGCACCACACAAAGCTTTTATACATCTAGGTCTACCCACTCTCTCTTTCAATGAGAATACGTAATTTTTTTGAAACGTTTGATTAAAGGATTGTATAGCATAAACACATAGATGTGAATCCTTGCTGTTTTTTCTTCCATTTCTTTTCTATAAGAAACGATGTGGCATTAAAATAATAGTAGAGGTAGATACGGTTAGAAACCACGGCCCTCCACAATGGTATGATATTGTCCACTTTGAGCCTAAACTCTTATGACTTTGCTTTTGGTTTCCCAAAAAGGCCTCATACCAATTTTGATGTATTCCTTACTTATAAACCCATGATCAGCCCTTTAATTAGTGAATGCGGGACTCCTCTCAACAATCCTCTACTCAAACAAAGTACACCATAGAGCTTCCCTTGAGGTCTATGGAGGCATCAAACAACCTCACCTTAGTCGAGGCTCGACTCTTTCGGTTTCGCCAAAAGGCCTCATACTGTCTTAGGAACCACGACCCTCCAAAATAGTATGATATTGTCCACTTTGAGTATAAGATCTCATAGCTTCCCTTTTGATTTCCCCAAAAGGTTACTTATAAACTCATGATCGTCCTTTTAATTAGCCAATGTAGGACTCCTTCCAACAATTCTCAACCAACACTGCAATAGAAAGCTGAAAGAAAGCTTTCGATTTGTTAATGATTGTAGAAAAGGTTCCACCTACATTAGAATTTAATACCCTACGAATTTCATTGGCAACCAAATGGAATAGGGTCAAGTGGTTATCTCATGAGATTAGTCATGGCGTGTGCAAGCTGAGTATATCTAAAAAAAAGAACGGTAGAAAGGTTGTAATTATACAAGAATGTCAACTAAAACTCCACCAATAGTAAGCTGTACATTTCTCCAAAGACTCTAAAAAGAGGAGGACTTCTCTTCGAAGGTCCTGATCTGATTCCTTTCCAACCAAAATGTGCCATAACAATGTCGTAGCTGCACGATTCCACTAAAATTTCCTTGTTGGACATCTTCCATGCTTAAAAAACGACTCCCGTCTTTCATAACGACAGTTAAGCCAGGGTTAGCATAAGTTTGAAGATATCAAATATCATATAAGTTTCTTCCATACGACATATTGTAGGTTAGGGTCATCTGGTTGAAAGTTTTGTTGAGCTACATGCACAAGTACCCATCGTTTTGAAAGAAAAAAACGAACGGCCTAGGCCTCAAGAGCTGTCTTGCATTTTTAGTTGATAATTAGGGAGTTTCTGTTCTCCAAGCTAATGACATGATGAGAATTTCATTGTCTTTGCCTGCAGAATCCTGCTAACAAAAGAGAGATCTTCTGCGACGATAAACTTAAAGCCATATTCGAAGGAAGGGAAAAGGTCGGTTTCCTCGAGATCGCGAAATTTCTGTCTCACCATTTTGTGAAGGACTGATCAATACAGAAGATAAGAGATCAACTTCCAGACCATTTTGTGGCTTTTTATCTTGCAGCCTCAACTCTTATAGTTTTGTTTGGTTCATGTTTGTTTAGGCAATTTTGATCAACTTCTTAAAGATGGTGCATTTTCAGGCCTTACTTCAATGTGACATGCCTGGTAAGTTTTCTTGTTGCGCATTTTGTAAAAAAGAAAGCACCAAATTAGATGCCTTTCATTTTCTTCACAAGCCTAAGTTTCTTTGTGCTTGCTCAACAATACTTCTTTTGGTTCATGGAAGTAGGTTGTTCATACGGTGCCTCGTTCTAGTCGTACGGATCTTTAAATTTTCAATTTACTAGGAATTTCAAATGTTCTATTATGATTTTTCGTCGATCTGCTAGAATCGTCTCATGTCAACATTTTTGTGAATACCCTTACTAACATCATTCAATTATAGTATGTAGTCAAGTTCATTCCAAAACGTTTTTTATAACGATTAAAATTTTCTTATAGTTTCAATGTAATTCAAGCTTATGTTCTCTATTCACGAACTTTGCCCCTAACCATCGGTGAGTAGTTGAAAATTGATATGCATTTGAATAGGTTTTTGGAATTGGAGGATTTAGTTCGGGTCATGTTAACGAGTCTTGTTGAAATTTCTTGTTGGAATTGTAGGATTGGGGTCGTAATTTATTTGGCATAAACCATCAAAACTTGAACGCTTATGGACTATACTCATAACTTAACCGTTTCTTTTCTTCGCATGTTGTTTTAACTTGATTTCTCTCAAGAACAATTCACTAATTCACTCTAACGAGTCTGGTTGAAATTTATATTCTATGAGATTCAACAGGTGTTTATACAGTCTGTCGTGCTTAAAGTGGTAGTTGACTTGAGACTTTGGGTCGATTTTGAAATCGATGTTCTCTAATGCATTGTCGATATGTTTAGTGGTAAGTCTTTGAAGGATAAAAATTTTATTAATATAAAAATTAAGTATATTATAATAAAACCAAAGTCTGAGTATGAAAATTAATGAATGATTGGTTGTAATTAGTTAAAAAATCACACATTATTCAATATTAAAAAAATTTGTGCCACAAAAAGGAATAAAGAAACTCGAAGGGCCTACCGGCAAATAAAAGATCTGTGGGTCCCACCTGCCTCCATGTTTCTTCCTGAACGCCAACAGAAAGCGTTGGTCAAAATCAAATTCCAAAACCCATTAATTTTGATATTTTATTTTCTTTTATAAATTTCTCTGATTTTTTTCAAATATTTGAGCCACGTCATTTCCTTAATATTTAAGGTTAAATAATTTAGATCTTACTCATATCTTATTAATTCAATAATTATCGAATTTAAATAAATTAGCGAAAATAATTATATTCGTATAAACAATGCTTGGTTGGTTAATTTACACATCATAGAGAATATCGAATTATTACTATATTCTTAAACGTCCCATCTTCGAGAATAATGAATATTTACTACTCAACCGCCTATCTTTCTTTCACCCACTCCTTATTTAATGCATCGAACATAATATAGAGAGAGATTAGTTGAGATTAGACATTATTATTATTCGTTGAAAAGTTGATAGCATACTTTTTCATCGTTTAACGAAGAGTCGAGATCGAGCTATCGATCTTATCCTCTAAGCATACTTTGATGGTTTAATAGTCAGTAGCGAGGAATTTGTTGATATTACTTTTTTGTGGTTCAACGGTAAAGCAGATATCGATCCTTATCTCTCTATCTTATCTCCTATGCAACGAGGAATTAGTTGACATTACTTTTTTACAGTTCAACAGTCAAGTAGAGATCAAACCTTATCTCTCGACCCGTCCCTTGAGCAATGCGAAATTATTATGGTTCAACAATCGGCCAAAGATCGAACCTTATCTCTCGACCTCGTGGAATTATGGTTCAATATGTTGGCCTGGACTTTCGATTAAAGCACACCGAAAGAAATGATCGAAATAGAGTGAAACGCTCACAAAACGTCCTTCGTACTAAAATACTTAAATCACGATCCTTTTCGACTTCTATAACATGTTCCACGATTATTGACTTCTCGGGGCATGGCTGCCATATCTCTTGATGCATAATGTTCAACTTTATGTTCCACGATTATTGACTTCTCGGGGCATGGCTGCCATATCTCTTGATGCATAATGTTCAACTTTGAACAAGTAAAGCTTATCGACTCACACAATAGTGACACAGAGATTGAAACGTATTCCAATGTTGAAATTTGTTGATATTATATCTTTTTATGGTCCGATGAAATCGAATTATTGACCTTTTATCGGAATTAAGTTGAATTAAGTGATGTTATTATTTGTTTAATTAGGAATCAAAATTGGAAGGCAAAAATGACGTACTGAATTGGACGCGTCCAAGCAACGCCAACGCGGTCGATACTCATTGATGGTATAAACAAAAAGGGTGAGGGATAAGCGTCAAAGTTCAAATCAATCTCTGTTTTGTACGTCTCTGTCTCTCCTAATCGCCATTTTCACGGAGCACACCAAAATCTCTCTTGCATCGTAAGCAATCACTCTCTCTCACTCTTTTTTATTTTTTCTTTTTGTTCTTAGATTTATCATCGATTTTTTGTGGTTTTGTTTCGATCGCATTTATTCGTGTTGTGGATTTGTTGCTAGGAGAACTTGTCCGTCTCTGTAAACTGTTTTTGATTCCGATTTCTGGTTCTAATCTCCATCATTCACCGTTTGTTTAAGTTATCTCCATGTTTATTATGATTATGTTCTCATGAATTTCACTCGGATGCTTTTCTTTTTCTTTTTCGTCCTCTCTGGAATTTTTTGAACTGCTTTTTTGAAAAACGATTGAACGTAGGTTAGTATTTAAAGATCGTTTCATCTGCGAGTTTGTCGGTGTTCTTCAATTCATATTTTGCTGTTTATCGTTCATCGCCACGATAGGTCGCCTTCGAAATTGTAGTGTTAGAGTTTTTGATCGATTCCGTTGCGAACTTTTAATGTTTTGAGGTTGAATTAATGAGTGAATATAATTTTACCGGAAAATAGCTTGAACTAATTGGTTGAATAATCTATTCCTTTGTTTGATTGATTCTGGCATAGACTGTTGCGAAGCATCATGTGCCTAGAATTGTAAATTTCGCTGAGTTAATCTTATTTGATCATATTTAATTTTAGTTGATCTTTAATTAGTTTCGAAAGAATTGAATGAGCTAAGACTTAAACCTCAATCGATAAATGATTCGAGGACACCAAGAATTTCTTACATATCAGCCTCTGGTTTTTCATCTGTATTCATTCTGTTCATTTAGGGACCAACACAAAATTTCCCCCAATCATGTAAAATCACTTGCTGATATAACAATATTTTGTTTCTAGTCTGTTCATAGCCTGGTTACTACTCTCGGAATCTTAGAGAAATATGGGAGGTGGGAAGGACAAGGACACTAATGACAGAGGCCTACTTTCACATATGGCAGCGTTTGCTGCAGGGAACCACTACTCTCGTCCTCATGGATATCCACCACCACCGCCATGCGCCGGTGCTGGATATGTTCCTCCGGTAGGGTACCCTCCGGCTGGGTATCCCCCTCCCGGCGGATATCCCCCGGCCGGCTATCCTTATCATGGTGGATACCCTCCCGCTGGCTATCCTGGTCATCATCATTACCCTGGTATTATCACATTATAACCTTTTTTATCGCTAAATTTTAAAATGTTTTTTAATTTATATTTGATTCAAAAGTTTTTAAATATAATATTTTTAGCTCCAAATTATGAGTTTAGTTTCAATTTTGTCTTTATCAACACTTTATTTTTATTAATTTTCTATTAATTAAATTAAGGAAGAATCACAAACTTTTCATCCCTATTAAAATCATTTAAAAATTTTCTACATCATAATATTTAAATTAATTAACAAAAAGTCAAATATTAAGAACTAAAAATAAGCATTAATGTAAATGGAATTAAACTCAAAACTAGATGGTGGTAAGAGAGTGTAACATTTTAGGACATATGGACTAAATTTAAACTAAATATTTTGAAACAGACTAAATAGAAACTATAATTTTTTAACAAAAAATTATATTCTTTTTATTTAATATGAATTTGAACATTATCATTGGCCGCTAATGTTTATGAGTTTTTGAGTAAAAAATGAATAGCCCCGATTAAAAAATTATAATTAAAAAAACTTAAGAGATTGGAATTTTAAAATTTGAAGATTCGAGTGGATGTTTGGTATAAGAACCCGTTGTTAGGTTGAATGGCTCGATGACCAAACCTAGGGTCACGACCTCATGTATTTATAGATGTGTATAATGAAGATTACATTCTAAATCATAGATTTGTTAACAAACTATGAAATCATAGATTTGGTAACCAAAAGTCTCCATTGTAGTTGAGACGGTGTTGGAGATGGTGGATGGAGAGGAGGAGGAAGATATGGTAGACATTTAAAAATAAACCTTTGGCTCTGATACCATGTTAGGTTGAATGGCTCGATGACCAAACCTAGGGTCACGACCTCATGTATTTATAGATGTGTATAATGAAGATTACATTCTAAATCATAGATTTGTTAACAAACTATGAAATCATAGATTTGGTAACAAAACTATGAAATCATAGATTTGGTAACAAACCAAATAACTATGAAATCATATATTTGGTAACAAACCAGTAAATCATAGATTTGGTAACAAAACTAGTAAATCACTAGATTATCTTACTATACACAAATATGATTTACTCTACGTTTAACACCCGTAACAGTTTAATCACAAAAAGTCTTGTTACTAACTAGTTTATTAGATATCGCATTTGCATTTGTTTGTTGATGATTTGTTGTTTCCAGGCCATGGACACGGACACGGACACGGCATGGGGGGGTTGTTGGCTGGTGGAGCAGCTGCCGCCGCCGCCGCTTACGGTGCTCACCATGTTGTTCATGCACACCCATTTGGCTATGGTTACGGAAGGTTCAAACGCCGCTTACGGTGCTCACCATGTTGTTCATGCACACCCATTTGGCTATGGTTACGGAAGGTTCAAACATGGGAAGTTTGGGAAGCGTTGGAAGCATGGAGGTAAGTTCATGAAATTCAAGAAATGGAAGTGATGAAATTGCTACCTATCTATATTGGATATATATATCGTTGTGTGAGTTTTGAGTCTGAACTTAGAAAACTAAATAATGGTATCTTATTGCTTGTACTTTGGTAGTGATCTTGGCTTCTTATGTAAACAATGCGATCCTTTTTTTTTTCTTCTTAATTGGACTATCCAAAAAAAAAAAACACTACTTCATACACCAGTTCCTTTGACTGTTTGGCTAACTTCAGTAAAATCTACTCATCTGCCATGTGAATGGACAAGGTAATGATTATTATTTCATATATGCCTTGAAAAGGAAGCATAAAAGTGATTTGACAATTCAAAATATACTATGAATTTATGATTGAGTTAGTTTATAAGTTTTCATAAAATTAGATTTGATTGAACCCAATCAATTTTAAAACATAAATAATTATATTATTTATTTTTGTTTTGTTTAATTTTATAATTAATTTTTTGATTATTTATTATTTTAGCAACTTTTAAAAATAATTTTTCAAGATATAATATTGAAATTAATTAAAACATACCTTTTACTTTTATTAAAATAAAAAATAGATGACCCTAACCATCTAGAACAAATTCATACTCTCGCGAAATTCATACTATGGTTGTGTTAAATTAGGTTTATTATTTAATCATTGTGTTGAGAAAATTCAAAAGTTGTGTTTGATCTAAAAAAATGTTCTAACTTAACCTAACCAAACAAAGAAATTTGTATTGCTACACAACAAAGTTATATTAAATTTGACAAAAGTGATATTGATCGTTTCAAAATCTCCCAAATATGTACAATTGCTTTATAATCGTTCTTTATTTCATATTCATAGCGACAAGCAATGCAATTAGCTTAATTAGTATTTGAAAATCTATGTAAAATGTTTACACAAAAGGTCCAGATATATCAGTGGGCAGCCAGGATTTATGAACGATCTCACACCAAAACCAGAGACAATGTCAAACAATGGTTATATGTATGGAAAATGATGATGATGCTGATGTTTGAACAATCTGCAAAAAGGAAACTAACAATCTGCAAAAAGGAAACTAAGACTTGTAGCATCAAGATTTCGCAAACAAACTGGTCAAAGGAATACGAGGGAAATAGATTGAGATTTTGAGATTTCGAGATTTCAACCATCGGATGAAGATACGGGAGCCCCTCTCACGTAATTCCATTCCTCAATGAAATTGTTTCTTATAAAAACGATGGAGGACCGAAGGTCGGGCACATTCACATAACAAGAAACTTTTCCAATATACCCAGTTGAAATTGGCATAACCGAGCCATCTAGGTTGAACTACTGTATCTAGCAAAACATTCGGAGGTCGAGTTCAAGAGGGTTAAAAGTTTTTCCTTAGAACTCGAAGATTTGTACAACTTACAGAACAGAGGTCGAGTTCAAGAGGGTTAAAAGTTTTTCCTTAGAACTCGAAGATTTGTACAACTTACAGAACAGATTCGAATAGGTCCTGTTCTAATCCACACCTGGAATTAGTTTTTGATTGATATCACTTCCTTGCATCTTTAGGATGACTAAATATGGAACCTAAAAGCAGGTATCCAAAGCTTATGAAAGGTTCAGTAATCTAGCTAACGACATTCAGATATCGTAGTGAAATTCTTACCACGGGAGCGTCTTTAGAACTCAATGAC
>NW_019272101.1:92018-97813 GCF_002738345.1 Cucurbita maxima | reverse complement strand
CCAAAAAAAAAAAAAAAAAAAAAAAACTACTTCATACACCAGTTCCTTTGACTGTTTGGCTAACTTCAGTAAAATCTACTCATCTGCCATGTGAATGGACAAGGTAATGATTATTATTTCATATATGCCTTGAAAAAGAAGTATAAAAGTGATTAGAAAATTCAAAATATACTATGAATTTATTTGAATTAGGTTAAATTCAAATAAATTAAAACTTTTATGATTGAGTTAGTTTATAAGTTTTCATAAAATTAGATTTGATTGAACCCAATCAATTTTAAAACATAAATAATTATATTATTTATTTTTGTTTTGTTTAATTTTATAATTAATTTTTTGATTATTTATTATTTTAGCAACTTTTAAAAATAATTTTTCAAGATATAATATTGAAATTAATTAGCAAATTTTAATTAGTAAAACATACCTTTTACTTTTATTAAAATAAAAAATAGATGACCCTAACAATCTAGAACAATCTACCTGACCAAATTCATACTATGGTTGTGCTAAATTAGGTTTATTATTTAATCATTGTGTTGACAAAATTTAAAAGTTGTATTTGATCTAAAAAAATCTTCTAACTTAACCTAACGAAACGAAGAAATTTGTATTGCTACACAACAAAGTTATATATTAAATTTGACAAAAGTGATATTGATCGTTTCAAAATCTCCCAAATATGTACAATTGCTTTATAATCGTTCTTTATTTCATATTCATAGCGACAAGCAATGCAATTAGCTTAATTAGTATTTGAAAATCTATGTAAGGAATACGAGGGAAATAGATTGAGATTTTGAGATTTCGAGATTTCGAGATTTCAACCATCGGATGAAGATATGGGAGTCCCCCTCTCACGTAATTCCATTCCTCAATGAAATTGTTTCTTATAAAAACGATGGAGGAACGAAGGTCGGGCACATTCACATAACGAGAAACTTTTCCAATATACCCAGTCGAAATTGGCATAACCGAGCCATCTAGGTTGAACTACTGTATCTAGCAAAACATTCAGAGGTCGAGTTCAAGAGGGTTAAAAGTTTTTCCTTAGAACTCGAAGATTTGTACAACTTACAGAACAGATTCGAATAGGTCCTGTTCTAATCCACACCTGGAATTAGTTTTTGATTGATATCACTTCCTTGCATCTTTAGGATGACTAAATATGGAACCTAAAAGCAGGTATCCAAAGCTTATGAAAGGTTCAGTAATCTAGCTAACGACATTCAGATATCGTAGTGAAATTCTTACCACGGGAGCGTCTTTAGAACTCAATGACGCAGATCCTGTTCAATGAAGATCTTCTTAAACCAAGAACATTCACACTAATAAGAAAATACAATGCTGAAATATAATGAGTCAATTTTATGCTTTCATGCATGCCATGATGTCTAGTATTCTCATGCATATGCAATGAAGTTGCAGGCCTGCAGACACAGCAAACGGATGTTCTTTAAATGGTTTCCCCCTGCTTTCTAAAACACGGACTGAATGATTTCCTTTAGAAAGAGAATGGATCTAAAATGAAAAAAAAAAACCCATGAAATTTCGAAAACGTCTTCGGTTTTTACCCTAACAAAGATACCACGAACGACAATGTAATATTCAAACTTCAGTGAATTTGAAAGTGCTAATCTCTCCTTAATGAACCAGTTCCTTCTCCCTAATAAAGTACCTGACTAAGACATAGGCATTAGTGATAAACATACATATCCACTTATGGTTATCAAACAGGTCGTCCGATTCCAAACCATATATGCTATCGACAAGTCCGAACTATTGAACACTAAGAGACCACAGAAGGGGCTAGCTAGTCAATAAGTATAGGAGTGTTTCTAGATTCCCCGCTGAACTTTTCGTGCAGCTCAAAAGGGATGTCGCCTCTGAGAATTTGAACTCTGAACTTGAGTACGCTGCTGCTGCATTCTATTAGCTCAAATACGCAAGCATCTCCACACTTGAGATGATTATCATTAACAAATTTTCTCCATTGTTTTGTGTCAAGAGCTTTACCGCGTCGGTTCCCATAATAATCGATCTTCCATTTCTTTCCCTCACAGTAAAGAACCGCAGGGATCATAATAGCAGGTAAAACAGAATGAAATTTGGCTGGCAAGAACTACAAATGAAGATATGATAGTCCCTTACAATAAAGCTGATTCATATATATGCTGAAAAATAGGCTAATTTGAGCCTCTGGCAGTAGCCAAGAATTTGGTACTGTCAAGTCCTAATAATCATGAGATTGAATGATTCTAAAAGTAATCTTTCAGTTAATTCTTCTAAAAAAAATCAAATACTAAACGAACACTTATTTTTACAGAACTTTTATTATGAACTGGTTCTCTAATAGTTTTCACACTGGCTAATCTTGCAAGTCAAAAAGATACCAAAACTATTGCTGATCAAACCAGCCAAATACTTCCTGGATTGGCCGTAAAATCTAGTGGTTTTTACAATGCAAGCACACACAATCCAATTCTGTTTATAACTATAACTGTTCTAAAATTTCTGAGTGATTTCCATGAGAGCGAGAACTTACCATATTACATATGGGAGCGACATGCGACTTAGAAAGAATCACGCCATGGTAGGGTTTGCCAGAGAGCGGCAAAATTCTACTATTTTGCGGCTGCATTTCTGTAGGCTCTGTCGGAGGTTTCTCCTGCGATTGCATCTGGAGACCTCTTTTCAGTACAAATCACTTGCAAAATCCAAATGTGACAGCGGAAAGGGGAGAATCGGATAAAATTCATGATTAGATGATCGAAAAAAAAACTAACAGATTAGAAGACGCAATGCAATCAACACTCACATTTACTTGGCGATTTCCCGCACTTTTTCTGGTTTTCTTCCGGTCAGTATTCGTTGATCGGAAACGAAAATGCGGAAGAGAAGGTTAAGAGGAAGATTCTTGTTTCGTAACCTGTAAGAAACCGGAGCAAGCGGAGAATGAAACCCTCAGTGGTACGTTCTTCAGTTCATTAATTCTTGAGATAGGGACGTAAATGANAAAAAAAAAAAAAAAAAAAAAAAAAAAAAAAAAAAAAAAAAAAAAAAAAAAAAAAAAAAAAGTTTTTAAGAAAATAATAATAAGAATAATTCTATAAATATTAAATTTTATTTACTAATTTCTTCCGACCCATATTTTAGTTCGAGTAAAGCATTCTTTTTTTTACAAAATTATTTTTATTTTAAATATTATGATTCTTATGATTCGAATAATTGATTTAATTTTTTTAATAAAAAATATTAATATATAAAATATCTGCACGATAATTTTCGTATATATTTTGAAAATTTAAATTATAAATACTAAAAATCTTATTTTTGAGAGATATGGGAGAATAAATCAAACTAATTTTCAACCCAGTTCAATTTTGATAGGTTAATAACTCAACTCAAAAGTTGAGTTAGATTCATACGTTTTTCGATTCTAAATGACTCAACCCGATAACTCAACTCAAAAGCTGAGTTAGATTCGTTAAGTTCTTATAACCCACTCGACCCAATTTCTTTGTTCTCAAATAAGTTGATAACTCAACTCGAAAGTTAGGTTAGATTCCTTAAGTTCCTCGTTCCTGAATCAACTCAACTGAACTAAACTATGAACTGAACTCAAATAAGTTGATAACTCAACTTGGGAGTTCGGTTAGATTCATCAAGTTCTTTGGTCTTAAATCAACTCAACTGAACTAAACTCAAATAAGTTGATAACTCAACTTGAAAATTGGGTTAGATTCATCAAGTTCTACCGTCTTGAATCAACTCAACCAAATTAAACTCAAATAAATTGATAACTCGATCCAAACGTTGGGTTAGATTCATCGGGTCCTTCCCGCCAAAGTTTCAAACAAACCTGAAAACCGATACAATTTGCACACCCAAAAAATGATACCACAAATGAGACGTAAATAAGGCTCAAATCAATCAGTTCGAACAACAATAATGGCTAAATTTTGGTTTGGACTAAGGTTTATGAGTTCAAATTCAATCAGCCACAGCTTCAAAATGACAAAACTCCATTGATCAAGACAATTAATACTCTGAAATTGCCTAAGTTCCTTCAGAAACCCATAATTTTCAAAGAGAAGAGAAACAGAACAGAGATTGATCGATCCATAACTCAACAAAACCATGGCTGCAACTTAATTTCATAGCTTAAAACTCACAAAATCTAGATTTTATTAGTCATTCCTGAACTAAACACAAAAGAAAACAGAGCAAAATGAGCATAAAAAATGAATTCCATCACTCCATCCAACCCCAACAATGGCTTCTTCTTGTTCATGTTCATGTTCATGTTCATGTTCTTCAATCCTTCTTTTCTCCTTCCTCAATCTTCTTAGCACTCTTTTTCGACGTCGCCTGAGAGTACAGAAAAGTCCCAAAAATGGCAAGAGCAGAACCAATAGCATTCAAAGGCCTAATTGGGTTTCTAAACACCAACACAGAAGCTACAATCACAACCACTCTTTTCATTGTATTCCCAACAGAGAATGTCAATGGACTAATTTCATCAAGAGCTTGATAAGAAGATTGATTATAAAGATGATAAAAGATTCCAGAAATCAAAACCCAGAGATATAACGTTGAAGCATTACCAATGGAGGAAATTGCTTGATGATATCCTTGAACCCATTTCGACCCTTCAACGAAAATCGCCACAGGAAACAGATACAACAAAGAAATTATGCTAATGCAGCCATATAAATTCAACCCATTAACCTCCTTGAAGCTCTGCAAGCTCTTTTTTGAGTAAATGTTTCTTAACACAAACCCTACGTTGCTGATCATGGCGCCTGAAAGACCTTCGAAATTGAAGGAAGCTTCAGTAATGGCGGCCAGAGAGCAGCCAAAAACAATGGGGAGAATCGAGAGCCAGACCTGGATTGGATATGAATCGCCGAGGAATGAAGAGAACAGAACGGAGAAGACTGGTTCAGCCGATTTAATGACATGAGTGAAAGAAACAGCGACTTTTGAGAACGAAACGCAGGCGGAGATATGGCCGATTGTGTGGAATAAAGCGGGGCCGAGGAGAGCCATTATGAACGGCTTTGAAATTTTAGGGCATGGTTGAAGCTTCAATGACCAAAGAACAAGCATCCAAATCGATCCAGTAAAGAGCTGAAACGAAGCGAGAAGCCATGGAAATGAGAAAACGTTGAGAACCTTCTTGTTGTAGATATTGAATACGATGTTCTGGAAATACCATAGCCCAAACACGACGGCGAGTTGAAGCGTTTTGTTGCTGGAGGCAGAATCAGCGGTGGTATCGCCGCCGTCTGCGGCAGCAGCGGCGGGGACATGGAGGTTAGGTTTTGAAGGGAAAACCCTAAATCGGTCCACGGGATTTTTGCAGAATAGGCTCGATTTGGAGATTGGGTGGAAAATTAGAGATGTGGGTTTTGAAGAGACGCCATTAATGGCGGCAGAGGTGGAGAATCGGTGGCGATCGGAGGGTTTAGATCGGACGGATGGGAGGAGATTTGGGGAAAAGCGGGGAAAAGGGGAGGTGGGGTTGGTGGAAAGTGGGGTTGGTGGGAGATTAATGCGGGAAGAAAGCATTTTAATGGCGGTTTAAAAGGGGAAAAAGGAAGATCCGGAGATAATAAGAGAGAGGGCTTCAATGGCGGACTGTGGAGAAGGGAAGAGATGGTTTATTTTGGTCGCCGATCTTTTTATCGTCTGCGGTGGCGAACATTTCTGCACTTACCTATCTTGGATCTTGTTCTTCATTGGTCATTTTAATTAAAATGATAAAAAAAGAAAAAAAAAAAAAAAAAAAA
>NW_019272101.1:44514-91936 GCF_002738345.1 Cucurbita maxima | reverse complement strand
AGATGTATAATTCAATCTCAAATTTAGCTTGAACGTCAAAGAGTGATATTATTTTCGAGGAAGCTTTGATAACAGATAAAATCGTGAATGAAATTTCTTGGAGTCGAGTTGATCATAAAACTCCTGTTATTGGATATGACTTTGAGTCCATTCATAACGACTATCAAAGTTGTTTCGTTAGTGTAACCCTCTTCTTACAAAGCCTCGCTATTATTAACGAGTCGTGTATGCTCGTTGACTAACTCTTCACACGTGTTTTTAGTGAGAAAGCAACAAATCCACGATGAACTTTTTACCTTCAATTTGAGCTCTTAGTGTGTTGTCAATGTTAGACGAACACGACTCTCCACAATGGGCATAAGCTCTCATGGTTTTGCTTTCGGCTTCCCAAAAGGCCTCACACCAATGAAGAGTGTATTCTTAGATTATAAACCCCATGATCATTCCCTAAATTAACCGATGTGGGACTTTCATCATCCAACAGTCAATAGTTAGGTTTTATCTTTGACTCGATCGAGGTGGGGTTAGCCTTGACTTTGGATTTGACTTCTCGGGTCGTGACTAATAAGACGGTAGATTTTGACTTTTCGATTGACTAGGTATGTTTTATTGTTTGTCACGTTACTTTCTTAGTTTTCAATATTTCATCATCTTTCCTCTGTTTTTATATCGAAGATTTGAGTATTGATGTCATATGATGTAGGATGTAGCGAACATTTTTAATGTTTCTTTTTTTAGAAAGACCAGATAATTTCAGTTTTAAAATTTTATGAGTATTTAATACTATTTTTTAATTTTTTTTATAAAATTTTAAAGATTTTTTTGAAATAAATTCAAATGAATAGTATCACTATTTTTTTTTTATATATTTTTAAAAGTTATATATATATATATATATATTTTTTTTTCTTTTTTTTTTTAATTTAGCTAAAAAAAAAAACCACNTGAAGAATCCGTCGACGGTTCGGTTCAGTTTGATTCTGCTCCGATCTGAGAGGGATGGTCTAAGGAGAGAGAGAGAGAGAGAGAGCGGTCTGTAATATCCAGAATTTCAAAAAGTAGAGTGACAGACGAACGAAGGCGAAGATGGCAGCGAGGCAAATGGAAGAGATTCAGAAGAAGCTGTCAACGCTCAATTACCCTAGAGCCAATGCTCCTGCTCAGTCCCTCCTTTTCGCCGGCATGGAGCGCTATGCTCTTCTCGAGTGGCTCTTCTTCCGGTATTGTTGATTACTTTCTGCAAATCTTTCAATTAACTACTTCAAACTACTCGAATTGCATTTCTAAGCCTTTGATTTCGGAGCTTAGTCATTCACCAGACAATCGAATGTTTGATGGCTTATTGCATTGCGTTCTTAAATTGTAGTTTGTTGGGTGATAAGTCGCCGTTCTCGCAACAAAATATCCAAGGAGATGCTATTGATCGCGATGAAGAGACTGGTCGCATTCAGTGTTAGTTTTCTCATTTCATGCTTCACGATTATATGGTTGCACGGATACTATTTAGGATCAATTCAAATTTGTGCCACTGGTTAATCAAATTACGTGGATGCTCGTTAACCTTTATGCTTTAGAGTGATTAGTTTCATAGATCGGGCTGCCCTTTTTGTGAAAGTAGGCTGGTCTGGCTTAAAAAATAATCCAATTTTTCTTCAGCATGTTAAAATTCCCGTGCATCTACTGCCAAAGCCACAAGGTTTTCTTGCATAATCGTTCAGTGATCGCTCTTTTATCTTGCCGCCCCACATGATGTATGATATGGGATTTTTTTTAAAATTTATTGTTGCTTTATTTTCATGCTGTTGTTCACATTTAAATTGTGGTACTGATTTTTTCTATATCATTATATCAATAACCGTGTTATAACCAATGTTTGTATTCTGCAGATTTAGCAGAAATCGCGAAGTTTCTGGGCATTACAACCAGTATTGATACTGAAGTTATCCAAGTTCGTTTTCTGAATTGCTTCTACTATTTCTATGAGTAAAATAAATTGAAGCTATCCGTCTGTATTGACTGTAGATTTTGGACTAAACTCACTATTTAAGTAACCTGTCTCAATTATTCATACCAATCCATGATGCATTGTATTTCTTTCACAATGTAATGTGCAAGGAGGGGGTCTATACACACCCATGTATGCAACAACACTAATATCATTGCCCTCTGTCTGAGTTTTCAGAGCCACAATTGTGTAATTTATAAAGCATTTAAGTGATCTGTATCCACTTGATTACAGATTTTGTAAACATTTTCACCGTATGAATGTGCTTGACATCTTGTTAACTCCTCTTGACTTTTCAGGGACGGGGAAGCTATGAGGAGAGAACTGAAATGATTCGTCTTATTGTCGATCTTGTTGAGGCAAGCATCTATGCAGATAATCCAGATTGGAGGTTGCCATTTGTTTAGCTTGTATTGGTAATATTATTCAATCCTCTGATAAATGAGCAAGAATCTTGGAAATTAATGTTTTTTCATTAATTTTTCTGCAGTGTTGATGAGCAAGTTGCCAAAGACATACAACTCATTGACTCTATTGCCGAGAAACAGGCTCAAATATTCTCAGAAGAATGCAAATTGTTTCCTGCTGATGTTCAAATTCAGTCTATATATCCATTGTAATGATCCTCCTACATCAATCTATGTCTACTGATTTTTTTTCTTTGTATTGTTAACGTGAGATCCCACATTGGGTTAGAGAGGGGAACAAAACATTACTTATAAGGACGTGGAAACCTCTCCCTAGCAAATGCGTTTTAAAACCTTGAGGGAAAACCCGAAAGAGAGCCCAAAGAGGACAATATCTACTAGCGATGGGCTTGGGCTTGGGCTGTTACAAATGGTATCAGGGCCAGGTTCTGAACGGTGTGCCAGCGAGGATGTTGGCCCCCAAGGGGGTGGATTGTGAGATCCCACATTGGTTGGAGTGGGAAACGAAACATTTCTTATAAGGGTGTGAAAACCTCTCCCTAGCATACGCGTTTTTAAATCTTGAGGGGAAGTCTGAAAGGGAAAGTCCAAAGAAGACAATATCTGCAAGCGGTGGACTTGAGCTGTTACAGTTAATTCTTTTTGCATATCCAAACGCTAAGTAGAGACCTGCCTTTCTCTTCTTCTGATAGTTCAAAATACTCCAAACATTGTCAGTTTGAGCTAAGATCTGCCCATTTCTTTATTTTGGTTCATTTTGTTAATATGCCAATTTCATTATTTTTTCTTATCATAAACAATATGTAAACCTGCCAACTACTGTCATACCCGTACACTGTTCTAATGATCCATGTTCATCTGGTTTAGGGAATTTTAATACCCCCCTCTTTTGAGGAAGCTGTCTCAACTTAATTATATGAAAGATAGTGCTTGCAAATGCTGTTCTGCTAGTTTAAGCTCTTATTGATTAAAACATTTTAGTTTTAACTCTAAATTGCTAGTTATTATTATATGATATACCATAATTTTGGTGTGGAATCTCAGAGGTCAATCTTTTAATCTATTTGATTTCATGTTATAGCATTTTGTTGCCTAATTGAGTTATTTTCTTCTTTTTTTTTTCCTTCCAGGCCAGATGTTTCTGAGCTGGAAACCAAGCTTGCAGAACAATCGAAGATACTTTTGAATCTTCAACAGAAAGTTGATGATTTAGCATCAAAGGTTTTTGCTACTTTCTGTCAAATTTTCTCACCTTAAGGAAAAATTGTCCCTGCTGTTATTCTCATATGGGAACTGCTCTGCAGATGCAGTATTTTGTTCAAGAAACATCACTTAATTTTCAGCACGTCTTAATAAATAAAAACGAATTAGGAAAAATATGGCCACTTATGTAATCGATTGTCAATTTGACCAAAATATAGTTGGTCAGGTTGTTTTTTAACCAGTTTTTCAGTTTTTTGGTTTGTCGGGCGATCGTGAATGTGAGTTATTGCCTCTTTTTCCCCAACTTCTTTCTGTCTTTTTGCTGCTCCGATCTTTCCAATCTGCAATATGATAGATTGGTTATTGCAGACAAAAATATTATGTTTTAATTTTTATTTAGATTTGAGGTGGTAGTTTTGTGGTATAGTATTAAATCTAGAAAGATTTATTTTAAATGTTGCTTCTTTTGATGCCTTGTGATTAGTATTATGTTACTTTTGTAGCATGCTTACAACCCAGATGAGGAATATACGGAAGTCGAGTCTCAATTGCGTTCACACCTGGAATCTTTTCTTGAAACAGCAAGATCTTTCAACATTATTTACACCAAGGTTTGTCTTAATTTAGTGGAATCTTATCTGATATCATCTTCTACTATTGTCGGAGTCTTTGTAACAACCCAAGCCCACCGCTAGAAGATATTGTCTATTTTGACCCATTACGTATCATCATCAGCCTCATAATTTTAAAACGTGTCTACTATGGAGAGGGTCCAGCCCTACTTCAACCAGTACCTCGCACCGTTTGGTGACTGGCTCTGATACCATTTGTAACCGATCAAACCCACTGCTACTAGGCTTTGGCCCGTTACGTATCGTCGTCAACCTCACGGTTTTAAAACGCGTCTGCTAGGGAGAGGTTTCCACACTCTTATAAAGAATATTTCGTTCCTCTCTCCAACCGATGTGGGATCTCAGTCTTTATCCTTAAATTTTTTATGCACCAACTATCAAAATATTGGAGATCTACAACCAAAAGCACTCTGTTTCATGTTTTTGTTAATTATGTCAAGATTCACCTTGAAGAATAACTATTTGCTATCTGATCTACGTTTTCAAAAGCTGAATGTGGTCCGGTTTAAACTAGTATATGGTAGCCTAAGTGAATGTTTTTCTTTATTAAACACTTGAAAGTATTTTGATAGCTTTGAGTTGGAACTATGTTCATTTTTGCTATTGACTCTGATTATCACTTTTATGTTAGGAAATTCGTCCATGGACACACATGATGGAGGTTCCACAGCTTCATGGCTTTGGGCCAGCTGCCAACCGATTGTTGGAAGCATACAATATGCTACTAAAGGTATTCTTTGGCTAACTTTTTTTTTTTTTTTTTTTTTTTTTCATGTTGCTGATTCATTTATGTTCTTCATTATTGTTGCTACGAACCCATTTGAATTTATTATTGTGATATCACAAAGAGAAAATCAGATAAAACTACAAAAGAATTTGGATAATTTTGCATCAAGGGAAAGGCACGAAGTTCTGTTGTTTCTTTTTAAACAAAAAAATTCAAAGAAAGGGACTTGTTTTTTCGTAAGTCGGTCTGCTTTCCTCTTATATCATCGTTTTGAAATTCATTTTTCATTTCATATTCTTGTTATGGCAGTTCTTGGGCAACTTGAGGAATCTTAGAGATTCTCATGCAGCACTGGCCATTGGATCATCTGAAACGATTGCTGGAGAGCCATCTTCTGTGACAAGAATAATATCCGAGTGCGAGTCTGCATTGACATTCCTAAATCGCGATCTTGGCATTCTCTCTGCTTCCATCGCTCGTGAACGTGGCCAGCAGGGCGAAGAGGTGACTTTATGATAAATACAAGTGTAATAGAGCTTCTTGCACTTGCAATTCGGATGAGCGTGCAGTCGTGAGTCGTGATTACTGATTTCAGATAACATAAACCAAGAGTGTAGTCACACGAAAACGATTTGCTGTATGCCATTCCACATAATTATATCATTGTGTGATTAGTGTGGTACCTAGAAACTGACTGCGATTGCTGTTTATTCATAGGGAAAAAATTTTCATCACATGACATCCTATGTATCTCTACTGAGTGGCTGTAGCAAATTTAAAGGGCGTATCTAACTGGGATTTCCATTCCTTTTACTGTAGATTGTAAGATATCAACTTGTCTCTTTCACGCTGTACCCTGATATTCTCCAGGTTTTTTGGAGCATTCTCAATCCAAACATTCCCTCGAACATGTTTAGCTTTTCCGATCCTCGAGAACTGAAATGGGATTATTAGCCATCGAAATCGGGTAAGAAAATTCTCTGCTGGCTTGTTTATCATCAGTTCTGAACCCTTTGCCGATTTGTCTCATTACCGGGTTTTGTTCAGAGAAGCTATGAATCATGCTCGAATTGTTTCGTGTCGATTTCGTTTGGTTAATAGATGTAGAATTTGTGTTGGAAGTTGAACAAGTTGGACATCTTGGAGTTATTTTTGTTTGGTTGGATGGGAATGAGTTTCAGCCTTTCACCCCTCTCTTATGCTTGCCTACAACTTGTTATTCCTCTAGATATCAGTCCATAAAGCTTGCCTCTGCTCTATGGTGTAAGCATAACTAATTTTATAATAAATGATTTAATTTTTTTTTTTTTTTATAATAGATATAAAATTAATTAAATAATATAATTTTTAAAATTTGATTAATAACTCACTTGTACTCGCACACCCTTTTTTTTGTTCGATGATAATCGATATCTTATTTATCAAGACATTCTCATATTAACGATGTTATGATGTTATCAATGATGTTATGATGTTATCAATTAAGTTGTGAAGTATATATATATATATATTTTAAATACTCATAGATATATTTATTAATTATTTTTTCCTGCCAAGTGGCAAGCAAGATGTAATTTTGCAGGCGTACGAGATATTCATTTAATTTATGGGGTTTGGGCTTTACCCTGAATCGGATAAGAAATTTCCCTCCAAATCGGTGGGTCAGGGAGTTTTAGAGAAATTTATCTTTATTAGCTAAATGGAGTCGGGACGGGGATCATATTTTCCGTCTCTGCCTTCGACTCATCCAAATCCTTGCCTCATCTCACTTTTTATATATAAATATAAATATATATGTATATCAAAACTAAAAAAACAAAGCAAAACAAAACAGAAAGTATGTTGTAACAATGTATTTGAGTTTATAGAAATTATATTATATTTTTGCTAATTTTAATTGAATTTATTAAATGTTTTCTATTTGTTTAATAGAATTTATATTGAAAAAAATAGAATTTGAGCATTAAAAAAAAATCTGAATAGATTTTTTTTAAAAAAAATGTGTGTATATATATTAAAAAATGGAAAAAAAAAAAAAAAAAAGGAAAAAAAAGATCGGCCTGAGTTTAGTCTCGGCTAATTCCAGGGCAACTGGCCCAAATAGAAAAAACTAACCACAACAAACTTCCCTTGTGTTTCTAATGTCGAATTCTGCCGCCGATGAAACCGCCAAAATTCTGTTCCAATTTCAATAGTTCACCGGAAACTGCCCAAGAAGTGCTTCGTTCTTCACTACTTAAAGCTCTCTCTTCTGCCAAAAACACTTCCCAGCTTCGCGCTCTTCATTCCTGGATCATCATTTCAGGATTGGGCCTCTCCGTCGTTTTTTCTGGCAAACTCATAAGCAAATACGCTCAGCTTAAAGACCCGATTTCTTCTGTTTCAGTTTTTCGCACTGTTTCTCCAACTCGCAATGTCTATCAATGGAATTCGATTATACGTGCTCTCACTCGCAACGGTCTCTTCACACAAGCACTTGGATATTACACTGAGATGCGTGAAACAAAGCTCCAACCCGATGCTTATACTTTTCCTTCTGTTATCAATTCATGTGCCCGGCTTTTGGACTTGAAAATGGGTCGCGTTGTTCATGAACATGTCGAGGAAATGGGGTTTGAATCGGATCTGTATATTGGCAACGCATTGATTGATATGTATTGTAGATTTGGAGATCTTGAGAAGGCACGCTATATGTTTGATGAAATGTCTGACCGAGATAGCGTATCATGGAATAGTCTAATTTCAGGGTATTGTTCGAATGGGTTTTGGGAGGAGGCTCTTGACATGTATCACAAGTCCAGAATGAGTGGGATAGTGCCTGATTGTTTCACTATGTCCAGTGTTCTACTCGCATGTGGAAGCTTAACTGCCGTTGAAGAAGGTCTGAAGATTCATGGGGTGATTGAGAAGATTGGAATTGGTGGCGATATTGTGACCGGTAATGGACTTCTTTCCATGTATTTCAAGTTCGAGAGACCGAGAGAAACAGGTCGGGTTTTTGCCGAGATGGCTGCAAAGGACTCAGTTACTTGGAATACCATGATTTGTGGATACTCCCAACTGGGGTGGCACGAAGAATCCGTGAAGCTATTTATGGCGATGAAAGATGAATTCGCTCCGGATGTGTTGTCGGTTACATCGACCATTCGCGCCTGTGGGCACTTGGGAGATCTGAGGATTGGAAAGTATGTTCATAAGTACTTAATTGGGAGAGGGTATGAATGTGATACTGTAGCTTGTAATATCCTTATAGATATGTATGCTAAATGTGGGGATCTTTTGGCTGCACAGGAAGTCTTTGACACAATGAACTGCAAGGATTCTGTGACATGGAACTCATTAATCAACGGCTACATTCAAAGGGTCTATTACAAAGAGGGGGTGGAAAATTTTAAGATGATGAAAAGGGAAAGCAAGCCAGATTCTGTCACTTTTGTTCTGCTATTATCTCTATGTTCTCAGTTAGCTGATATAAGTCAGGGGAGAGGAATCCATTGTGATGTGATAAAATCTGGATTTGAAGATGAACTTATCATTGGCAATGCTCTTCTGGATATGTATGCTAAATGTGGTGGAATGGACGACTTATCGAAGGCGTTTTCGTATATGAGAGCTCGTGACATTATATCATGGAATACTCTTATTGCTTCAAGTGTTCATTTCGATGATTGCACTGTAGGATTTCGAGCAATTAACGAAATGAGGANTGTTTTAAAGCAAGTGATTGAGCAGCTCGGTTGAAGTGTTTTAAAGCAAGTGATTGAGCTGCCCAAAGTAGGTAGGATTATGAGAATGCACATAGAATACTACTAAGAAATCTTATATTGGTTGGAGAGAGGAACGAATTATTTCTTATAAGTTTGTGGAAACCTCTTCTTAACAGATGCGTTTTAAACTCGTGAGGCTGATGGTAATGTAACGGACCAAAGTAGACAATATCTACTAGCGGTGACGTTCATTCCTGCAGATTCCTGCACCGACAATGACTGCTTATGCCTTCTCATGCTGGCCTATGAATCAAATTCTGAAGGTTGGTCTTTCTTTCATTCCTTCTGATATCTCTTTCTACCAAGTGCTTAAAAATTTGAAGAAAAAAATTAAATCCATGAAATATATTTTTTATGCCAATGCTGATTGGGTCTTACAAATTTGAATCAATGACCCGAGCAATCTAGACCAACCCAACTCAATATTTTATGATAGAATAGGGTTATGTTGTTCAGTCAATAAGTGTTACTTAGGTTGAAAAAATTTACTCCTTGAACAATTTAGTTCGGTATAAAAATGTCTTAACCTAATTAAACTCAACCACCGAATACTCCTAGTTTTAATGGGGAGAATGAATATTCAAGAAACCATAAGATCAAATTCCATACGGAAAAAAACAAGGCAAAATGAAAATATCACAAACATTATTGCAAAGACATGATGATAGTAGGGTCGAGTTAACACTGCCCTTTAAACCAAACGTTAAGATCTTCCCTCATTCGACTACATTCAAGGGAATCTCCAATCACTACTTCTCCTATCCCGTGAGGTTTATTAGAGATCGGAGGAGATCAATTACGCTCATGCTTGTTTATTCATGAAAATTTGATGCATAGCTTTGAACTTGGTGACAAGTTGTTGTTTAGGAGGCCAATGTTGATTGATGATTGGGGCATTAGCAAATTCGTGAGTCCATTTAGACAAGAGGGGGAAGGTTTGTTGAGTTATGAGGCTAAGTCCAATCACTTCCTCCAACACACTTGGTAAGTTTGCAAGCCACCCAAGCGCAACATCCACAAACCCTATCACTTCCCCTCCAAAGAACCTCTTCCCCCCCGCCTTTAACTCTTCTTCCAAATGCTTCAAATTCTCCTTCGCTTCTTCTATCCCTTCCTCTTTCAACTTCCCTTCCTTCATAAACACTTTCTTCATTGATTCCCAAACCTACACATTAAAAAATAAATAATAAAATAATAAAATGTAAAATTAAGTATGCTAATTGATTTTAAAATATTATTTAATTTTTTTTTTTTTAAAAAAAAATACTCTTGACTGAAGCTTTAGTATCATAAATTGTATTAATATTTTTAAACTTTTTTATAATTTCTTATCGTTAGTATGCAGACCAAAACCGTTTATCTATACCCGTATATCATCTTTCTCCTCGATTTTCATTCTCTCATCTACTTCTGCTTATGATTCAATTATTTTTCTTTTTTCTTTTTCTCGGGATACCCTCTTAATTTCCTTCTTCAATCGCTTAATTTTATTTCCAAATTTTTATTTAGTATCGAAAATTTTAATAAAAATGAGAAATTGTTTCATTTACGAGCATTTCCAAAGATTAATATAATAAATTTTAACACTCAATTTCTAATTCAAGATAATTAAAAAAAAAAATGGCTATTTAAAATATAGATAAATGATTTATGTCTATAACTAATATAAAAAAATATTAATGAAATTTTAAAAGCTTAAGAGTATTATAATTAAGAGTATTTTTATAGAGATTTTGAAAGTTTAGTAATATTATTTTGGATAAAGTAAAAAATTTGTGTGTTTATTTATTTATTTATTTAGTTAGTTATATATATGTGTGTACGGAATTACCTTATCGTCCCCAAATTTGGCCCAAAAGCGAGCAAGGGCTCTCTGGTAAGGATCCTGAGGCAGCAATGGATTTTGGTTCCATATTTCATCGATGTATTCGAGGATGACGAGCGATTCGGCGATCGGCTTTCCGCCATGGACGAGCACCGGAACCTTCTTGTGAATCGGATTATACTCCAAAAGCGACGAACTCTTGTTGGCCAGATCTTCGTAAACGGTGTCGTATTCTATTCCTTTCAACTTCAACGCCCATACTATTCTCAGAGCGAATGGACTCGACCACGTTCTGAACAGCTTCACTTCTCCTTCTTCTTCTTCCATCTTTCTTTCTCTTCTCCGCTTCTTCTGCTCTGCCCCCTTTTTAAGCACCACAGTTCGTTACGTCTTTGTGAAATTACTCCTTTATCCCTGTGTTTTTCCGTTTTTTACAAGTATGCCATTTTTGTTTCGTGGTGTATGAATTTGGTGAATCATTATTTGCCTTCGCCGGCTACGGCCGTGGATATCCCCGCCGCGTGTCGTTTTGTGTTTTGCCAAATGCCGTTTGGTCTAGGCGGCAACGTCAAATTGAGAAAAAATGATGTCATAATTTTATATAAATAAATAATATTTTTAAAAAATGACTTATCAAATGTTAAATAGAAGAAATATCTTTTACCAAATTAATCTTGGTAATATCACTTGATTTTATTTTATATAATATTTTCTTAAAAATTAATAAAAAATTATTTGAAATTAATATATTTTTAAATTTTTATAAAAAATAAAAAAAAAATTATGAAAATTCAATCTCATAAAAATAAACAAAAAAAAATATGGTAAGAGATTGAAATAAAAGGTANAAAAAAAAAAAAAAAAAAAAAAAAAAAAAAAAAATATGGTAAGAGATTGAAATAAAAGGTAGAGACCTTTTACCGTGGGTTTGACTTTTTCGAGCATGATTCTGATACCATGTTAAATTGAGAATCTTCATAATGAAAAATAAAAGTGGGATCAAAAGTACCGTCTTTGATGTTCACAATGTTCAAATAACTACCAACTAATACATAAAAATAAGGGGAAAATATAGACTAACTAAATTTTCAGAAAGATAAAATATATTACTAATAAAATCTAGTTAGAAATATCTAAGATATATTCAATAACTAATTACTTTAATATATTATTCAAATATTATATTTTAATAGAGAAGTTTTGGTACCATGTTAGATGAACACCTTCTCTACAATAGTATGATATTGTTCATTTGAGCATAAACTTGAGTGATTTTATTTTGGTTTCCCAAAATGTCTCGTGTTAATGGAGATAGTATTTGACAACCTCTACCTTTATAATTTTGTTTATAAATAAAAAAAATGAAATGAAATGAAAATATTAATTAAAAAAAAATTGATTATTCTATTTTCTCCGTATTTTGGGATAAAACAAGATGGATAACTTGCATTCCAGGAAAGGAAGGTCGCTTTATTCCAAGTTTCCTTCCGAACAGGAAAAGGAAATGTGTGGCAGAAGCAGTGTATGATTTTTTGTTTTTTGTTTTTTTGTTTTTTTTTTTTTTTTTTCAGATACAAAACCTCAGGAAATGATAAATTTCGTTATGGTTGCTACTAAGGCGGGCATCTCAATCTTCCATTCACTCGAAGAACCGATTTCAATCGCAGTTGGGGGCTGCTTTACGAGGTCTGTGATCTTCAATTGCCGTCGCTGCCGTCTAGTATGGGACAAGTCTTGGGGAGATTTGGAGGTAAATTGACCTAAACTTCACTTTTCAAATCCTTCGATTTTGAATTCGTTTTCATTTTTCTGTTTGGATCCGTCGATAAATTGATTAACGGAACAAGCGGAATGGGGAATGCGTAGTCGTAGAGTAGATCATACCGAGATCGATCTTATTAGTGATATGCGATTAACCTACAATTCTTCCTCGTTAACTGATATTGTCATAGACTTCAACCGATGAATTTATCGGTTTTGTTTCTTGTTTGGAGTGTTGGATTAGCTGATTTGTGCTGTCTCTTGTGGATTTGATACCGTGTCTGCTTGCAATTGAGGGAGACAAGATTAGAGACGGAGGGATGAGTAATTGAAGTATTTTAAAGCTTTTATACTTTCTGTTGCAGGAAAAGATTGGAGGATTAAGAAGTTGAAGATGATATCAAACAGGATATTCGATAAGATCAAAAAACAATCAGATAAGGAGGAGCTGTCATTTGAAGAATTATATATTGCCACGTTACTTGTGTTCAAGTAAGAAGCTCTATTATTTACTTCACATTTTTCCTGCTCCAATTTTTTTGTAGCTCACTCGTTTGTTTATTTATTTATTTACAACTTGGTGTTGGATATGACTCTTTATATTGTGTTCATGATCCATTGCTTTGTGAGAGAATTTGCAAAACCCATGGCTGACGGTCAGTAAGAATTGTAAGTTGGTTTGGCAAATTTCCGTTTCTTATTTCTTAAAACCCATGGCTGACGGTCAGTAAGAATTGTAAGTTGGTTTGGCAAATTTCCGTTTCTTATTTCTTGGTCCTCTAACTAAGAGGATAGAAATGTGTATGGTAATAATTTCTTGTTCTTCCATATTGCAAATTTTTAGACAAAATTATCACATAAAAATGATTTGTTTCGAATGCTAGGGAAGACGTGGAAGAGGGTGGATTGTGAGATCCCACGTCAATTGGGGAGGAGAACGAAACATTCTTTATAAGGGTGTGGAAACCTTTCCCCTAGCAGACGGGTTTTAAAACCTTGAGGGAAACCCCAATAGGGAAAACCTAAAGAGGACACTATCTCTAGTAGTGGATTTGGGCTCTTAGATATAATGTTTATTATACATTTTACGAGTCAAAATAATAATCTGACGTTTTTTATCGGTTCTTTTTGAAAAAATTGAAAAAAACTTGATCTTGTTGAAGAAATGAGAAACAGAAACACTTATCAATTGTCAATGTTCTTCAAAAAAAAAACTTGATCTTGTTGAAGAAATGAGAAACAGAAACACTTATCAATTGTCAATGTTCTTCAAAATCTGGTAATAGAAAACAGGAAACTAGAAAAATAAATGTGATTGAACAAGTCCTGAATTTTCAAACTGGGCTTGAACTTTGATCCTTGGAGATATCTCTTGAACATCTCAAGCTCTTGGTGATCTGATGAGGCATCTGTGAACTTGGCTTAACCTGAATAAATACTTATGATGCAGTGATATTAATAAGCTGTTGTCTGGCTCACATCATGATCCGCCTTCAAGGGAACATTTCAAACAACTCATAACGGTACTCTGTTTATACAATTTATTACAAAGCTTTAACGATATGAAAAAGTGGCATCTGTTGATGATTGGGAAAGCCTAAACTCGTTGGATATTAATGCCTAACCTTGTTCACTTTAGGTCTAATGCTCAGTAATTCTTGTTCTTTACTTGGTGCTAATGAACTTGGCTGAAGTATGGCTATCAACTTGCATGTGGTGCTGCTTGTTTTATTTTCCTATTCCTATTATATCATGTTCGTCAATAATTTGTGGCTTTATTGAATTATAGCTTCCCTGCTCTTCCTGTCGCCATGTCCTTCAAAAAAAGAGGCCACTTTTGTTAACAATTTTGTTTTTATGCTTGTTTTTCTTTCGGTTTCTTTACTATGTTTTTCATCTTCCTTAGAGAAACTAGTCAAATTTCAAAACGAAAAGTGGGTTTTCTAAAACTACTTTTTTTGAGCCTGATTATTTGATTTTTTGGTGTTAGAGTTTTTGAAAATTAAGCTTATAGATCTGTAACCGCCCAAGCCCAAACCCACTTGCTAATAGATATTGTCTGTTTTGGTTCCTTACGTCCTTACGGTTTTTAATACGCATTTGCAAGGGAGAAGTGTTCACACCCTTATAAGAAATGCTTCGTTCCCTTCTCCAACCAATGTAGAATCTCACGAGATCTTTACTTCTTTTGAGTCTTTTTTTCTTTTTAATTTTCAAAATCCAAGTCAAGTTTTGAAAATTGAAAATAATAGTGTTTTTAAAAATATGCTTTTGTTTTTAGAATTAGACTAAGAATTCAAATGTATCTTTTAAAAAGGGTTAAAACCATCGTAAATAGATGATAAGGAAACAAACATAAATTTTAAAAACCAAATAGTTATAGAATAGAACTTTAGTTTTAAGAACTTAAGTAGATAACAAAAAATATGGATGTGGAAGTAGTTTTAAGAACTTGCCAACAACTAATATGTGTAAACGCACTTCAAATGTCTGTGCTCATATGCCTGCTGATCAACTTAAGCATGCTTGTGGCTCATTGTATTATCGCAGGCACACGATAGCAACAAGAACGAAAAAATTGACAATGAAGAATTTTTTGGTTTTATGATGGAGTTGACATCTGAAACGTTCAAATCAGTGAGCCAGAAATTAGTCCTCACTTTGGTGATTGCACCAACCATCGCAGTGTTCACAAAGAAACGTACTGAAGGATTTCCAGGCGTTGGAAAACTGGTGCAAAAACTCCCCTCTTCAGCATATGCTTCCATTATCACTCTTGCTGCTGTCCTGTTTCAGAGCTCTCACCAGCCGCTTCTTAAATGATAAGTTGAGACTCCTCTGTTTTCCTTNTTTTTTTTTTTTTTTTGCATTTATGTGATTGTGAACTAATGATCACTTGAACTTCGAATTTTGTATTTGATGTATTTTGTTTCTATATGGCTGTTCATCCTTTTCTTTCCCTTCGTAGAGGTCTCTCCATTCGAACGGATCCCATCATGGTTGTTAAATCATGAGCTCCTGATAAAGAAACGAGCCGTTCTAACAAGATTTGTGATATAAATACCTTCTCGTTTTGTAGAGATATAAAGAGTTATTCTAGTGATGTCATGCTTCCATATCTCTAGAAATATCGCTACTGATCATAGTTTGATTGATTTTGATTAGTTTGAATTTTTTTTTGTCGCGTAAAATGCACTTTTTGGTATATGAAATTTGAACCTTTTTTTATTTCATCATTAGAGTTTTCAAAAATGGGACACTTTTCTCCTTGCCATTTGAATTTAACCTTTTTTTATTTCATCATTAGAGTTTTCAAAAATGGGACACTTTTCTCCTTGCCATTTGAATTTAATTTTTAATTAGTCCATAAAATTTAAATTTAATTTTTAAATGGTTGAATGGTAAAATGAGTTAATCTTTTCAAATTTGTTTTTAACTCAAAGAAAAATATATTTTTATGCTAATGTTATATGGTATGAATTTATTATTCAACGTGATTTCTATTGGATCTCCTGATGTATATAGATTTTTTTTTGGTATCAAATTCATTCCATACGAAAAATAATCGCAGGAAATCCTTTGATAACACGGATTCCTATTTCTCAATGATATCCCACAATCAAGACAATTGACTAAATCCCGTGAAACTATTTCATAGAAGTTCATTGATATATTCTTTTTATAAAGCAACTCGACTTCGATTCTTGAATAATCTATATCACTTTTGCTTCAGAAAATATAATATAACTTAAAATTAATATATTATTTTTTTAAAACGATTTATTGATAATAATATGTTTTTTATTTTTTCTAACAATAATTAATTAAATATTTTTAAATAGGATTGACCATTTTTAATTTGGTTTGTGTCCAACAAAGTAATTATAACTCGGTTGATATTTTTGTTTTCTTTAACTTTTAAATTTTTTTTGTATGGTCATTGAAAACAAGATTAAATTTTTAGTTAAATTAAATAGGAAAATTATTATTATTATTTTATAATTTTTAGAATTTAGTTTAAAATATCCAACTAAAGAAATAAACACATCGACTAAAATAATGGTTACATATATTTGAAACGATTTTTTAAATACTTCGACATGTCGTTTATCTAGTAGGATATTAAATTTTATGTGGATGAAGTTCGTGACCTTAACTTATTTATTATAATTCTTTTATCAGTCGATTTTAACTGATCACCTCACCCCCTAATGGTTACAGTGTTTATAAATCTTTCTCCATGTATAAGCAATGCAAGGACGAACAAATGTGAATTAGTCACGTGGGGGACTCTAATCGGGTCGTTCAATGTAAACACTCATTAATTATGCTTCACCTTTAATGAGACGGAACAGGAAGACTCAACCCTGAACCTTGCGCCCAAACCGACCCAAACACTATCTAATATATATAAAGATATTTAGTGGAGTATAAGTTAAATGTATAATATTACTTCATATTTATTTAACTAGAAGAACCCAAAACGTATATATATATATATATAAAAATATAATGGTCTAAGGTTTAGGGTATATAAATAAAAATATATATTAAAAAATATATATATATATATTTAGAGAATATTATATTAGAAACAAAAGAAAAATTAAAAGAAAGTAAAAATAAATAGGTATGCTGGCTCGGCTGACTCGTCAGCTGCGGACAAAAAAGCTTTAAGAAAATAATAATAATAATAATAATAATAAAAAAAATAAAATAAAAAACAAAGAAAAATTGGCTTCGCAGCTAAAGCTCTGTTCGCTCGTTTGGGAGTCAGGTCCGAGATCCTGAAACTTGCTGGATAGATCTATCAACGCCTCTCCTTTACTTCTCTCGTACTGTTTCTTCAGTGTTTTGATTGCATTTGTTAGCTCGAACATCTTTTAATTGTCGTTTTTTTACCATTCATTTTGGGAAATTATGATGTATTGGATCTGTTCGGACTTGCAGAAGTGGAAATCGACCTGATAGATTCGATTGGTGCGGTCTGAATTGAGCCTGACCTGACTGAGATCATCGCCATTGGAAGAGAAAGCTATTGGTGATTGATATGGCTGCTGGTGGTTTTGTTACTCGGGCTTTCGAGTCTATGCTTAAAGAATGTTCTGGCGGCAAGAAGTACCCGGCCCTTCAGAAAGCTATCCAGGCATTTCTAGGTCTCGTTCTCTTTCGTTTCTTGAATTTTGCAGGATCGCATTATGGATCTATCTGTTTTTTCCTCTGAATCTCTCGAAATATTTTGAATAATCGTTCTTCTTCTGCCTGGAAATGCGTTTGGGACTGTTATTTGTACTGTTTCCATTGATTTTACTCTTCAATTGGTCAATTGCACTGCTTAGTTCTCCATTGGAAATTTGGCATCTTTTCTCGCATTTGGAGTCGGTCGAGTTTGAGAATTTTGTTCGGTGTTATGTGCATTTGTATGATTTTCATGAAAATTTTCCTTACTGATGTATTCCCTCGACCGCTTTTCAGATAGTACGAAAGAGGTCAATCAGAGTCAACATTCCACGCCTGTGGAGACAATCCAACCGGAAACTTCAGCTGGAGATACCAGGTGTTTCTCCGTGAATCTCCTTTGTTCTTCGTAATTTAGCTTGTATATTTCATTTCAACATTCCAAGTATTTTCAGAGCACAAGATTTATCTGAAAAAAAGTGGATATGCGGTCCTTGTTTTTTCAATTGTTTCATTATTTATTAATTGGCTTGCACCAAGAGTTTAAAGTCACTAATTGTTCCTTTATGAAAGAGAAAAGAAGAAGTCTTTGACAGACTGGTAACTTTCTAAATCATGGTTGTTATAGTGAAACTGGAGGTGAAGCAGTTGAGTCTCCGATAGCACAAACGGCACAGGAGGCTGAGAACGAGGGCAGTAAAGTTGCTCCACGTGAACATATATCAATTGTGTTAGCGAATGCTGGCCATGTCTTGCAAGGAGCTGACGCAGAGATTATTTTGAATCCACTTCGCCTTGCATTTGACACACAGAATTTGAAAGTCCTAGAACTTGCTTTGGATTGTCTTCATGTATGTCTTTTATTTGAGTATGAAACATTAGCTTCTGATTGACGATTGTTTGTTTGGAACGCCACATTTTCTAACGATCTTTTATGAGATACGGTATATGTTATCTTAAGATCTCTCATTGTATAATTGACAGAAACTCATTGCTTACAATCATTTAGAAGGCGATCCTGGTTTAGAAGGTGGTAAAAATGTCCCTCTTTTCACTGACATTTTGAACATGATTTGCGGTTGCATTGACAATTCATCACCTGATAGGTATGTGCCGTTGCGCATGGTTAACATTTTCACACTTTTGTTATGCTCTTTTATGACCAACTATTTGCATGGATGATGTGCAGTACAATTTTGCAAGTTTTGAAGGTTCTTCTTACTGCAGTTGCATCTGCAAAGTTCAGAGGTACATTGCTATAGATAGGTGGTTATGTTTGTTGCTTAATTATGTTTTGAAAATTGGATTAGGGTTGAATGGGATTGTATCGTTTTTCATCTGCATTCTTTTGCAATATCTTGCCTTTAAGTAAGGTTTTAATGAATGGGATTGTATCGTTTTTCATCTGCATTCTTTTGCAATATCTTGCCTTTAAGTAAGGTTTTAATTATGAGGTTCTCTTCCAAGTTAAAAGTTTCATTAGAATTATGACTTATTTCAGAAGACCGTAAGCCTTTGATGGTGCATTTAAGTTATCATAAAGTCGACTTGTTGGGACTCTTGTAAAATGCACTTTTTAAACCATTAGAGGATTATTTGAGATGGGAAAATTTTTCCTCTGTAGTTCTTTGGTTAGAGTTAGCTCTGCCTGCTACTTTGGTTGTTATTTTGTGCCTTTTCTCATATATGTATTCCTCTGTTTCCTATAAGAAAATGTTAATGTATTTAGGTAGCATCTAAATATTATATAACAACATTTTCCGTAGTAGCTACAACAAGAATCTTTATGATTTTGGATTCTTTTCCAAAGCTAGGTGATCCGGATATATGTCCATGAACTTAGGTATTGACCTATGGGGACAAATTTCAAATGTTTTTGGCAATTTCTTATTGTATGTCCATGAACTTAGGTATTGACCTATGGGGACAAATTTCAAATGTTTTTGGCAATTTCTTATTGAACTTAGGTATTTTCCTTCATTCACGACTCTAGCCAGCTTGCCTCTACTCCAGGCTAAGTCCCAAGGCTCAAACATGTCTCTACTCTAGGCCAAAGTCCTTCAAACGTGATGACATATCTCATTTCATCATCTTGATTCTCGACAATGAAATGGTGTTTGCTTGATCCATGGTTTTTGATGTAGTGGATTATTATATGCTCATCAATAATTTCTTCAAAGACATGGCTATGATAATATTTGTTATTGTTTGTTTCACCATCCTTCTGGAGTGAACGATTGAACTGTAGGCTAATCTTCAAATGCTCGAGTTATATTTTTTCTTGTGTAGTTCTCAATACTTGTTTCTCCTTTATTTCTAAGTTTTAGGTTTTCTAATTTCGACTTATTCTCATCTTGAAATGCAGTACATGGGGAGCCTTTATTAGGAGTAATAAGGGTTTGCTACAACATTGCTCTCAATAGGTAGTTTGCGTTTTGGCATTGTTTGATCTCTTATTGTCAACTTAAAAAATAGTGAAAGTTGAATTATTTCCTTCTATCTATAGCAAAAGTCCCATAAATCAAGCTACTTCAAAGGCAATGTTGACTCAGATGATCAGCATAATATTTAGGAGAATGGAAACTGACCAGGTAAGCAATTTAAACCTTGTATAAATACTTAATTTGACAAGGAGAGAGACAAAATTAAGTTTCTTCTACCTTGATTGGAAACCGAGTGACAGAAAACTTGATGGACTTTCAGGTTAGTTTATCTACTTCCTCTGGGACAAAAGAATCCATCTCAGCAGAAATTTCCAGTGGGGTAGATGAAGAAAATACTGTGAGTGATGAAAATGGCAATGAGACTACACTAGGAGATGCACTTAATTCAGTTAAAGACACATCCCTTGCATCAGTAGAGGAACTTCAAAACCTTGCAGGTGGTGCTGATATTAAGGTACATATTCTTTTTCCGAAAGTTTTGTTCGGAATCTTGTGAACAATTAGTTTCTTGTTTCCTTTGTTCACCAGATTTTTGTTCCAGGAAATTTGTATTGTTATGAATTACCAAAGATCTTGTGTTGAACAGGGTTTAGAGGCCGTGCTTGACAAAGCTGTTCATATTGAAGATGGTAAAAAGATGTCACGGTATATATTATAATCTGTTTTAGATTGACTGTCATTCTAATGTAATTATAGAGAATGATACTTGGATTGCTAAACTCTTGTTATTTACATTTCAAGAGGGATTGATCTGGAGAGTGTGAACATTGTTCAACGTGATGCTCTACTGGTATTTCGCACCCTTTGCAAGGTTGGTTGTCTCTGAATTCTCTCTGCATTGTTTTGTTTATCATTTTAAGCCTCTCATTTGATTCTGCAGTGCTATGTTACAGATGGGAATGAAGGAGGACACTGATGAGGTCACCACCAAGACTCGCATTTTGTCTCTTGAGCTTCTGCAGGTAAATCATGTAGCTTGCTCAATGGTTTGGCATAAAAAATACTGTAGTGTATGACACAGTAGAGCACTGATGTCTTCCAATACTTGGTTTCAGTTCAGAAAATTAATTCAGCCTTTTAGATTACCTGCTATTTACGATGATTGGTATGCTGGTAGTATTTAGTATCATTTTGCCCATGGCTGGATCTTTTATCCTTTCAACTCAATTGATTGTTCTGATATAGAAATATAAAAGAAGTTTTTGGTTCTCTGAATGAAAGATCTATTTTGCAAAGTTCTATTTTCTTTTTAGTTTAGGTATAATTCCACAGGTTCACAGCTCTGACGTCTTTCTAGTTTAGATTTCATTACTTCGATATTTTCTTGTTTTTGTTTTTGGATAAGAAACAGCAATGGTTTATTCCTCAAAAGAAGCAGAAACTGAAACTTTGCCGCCGAAGCATCTACCTCATTCAAATTAATTCCAATCAATGAGGTTTTAGAGAGGTTCAATGAGAGCCTTGACTGTGTCAAAAACACCTCCAGAATATCTCACAAACTTTTTAGAACAGTGGTCTCATCTGGGCAGAAACATTTATTTTCTGTAAAGTTTGCCATTATTAACCTAATAATGTTACACCACTATTCATATTGTTAAATTAATAATATTAATTATCAATATTAGTAATTTTATCGAATTTTACTATTTTTTCTAATTACTTAAGTTATACAGTCATAGCATCCATACCCTTTTATCTTAAATTACATTTCTATTTGTTAATATATTTCATTTTTTTTTTGGTTAAAAATTATTTTTTCAATTTTTTTTCTGTACACAACTTTATGAAAAATCATTGTAAGGACCGCTTGGTGTATGCCAAAGGTTTGCCGCACTTGAATTACAAGAATCTTTTAACATGCTTGAATTCTGAAAGTCCTTTTTCCCCCTCACCCACTCTACATGATATGATCTTTCAGGGTTTATTAGAAGGGGTTAGTCAGACATTTACAAAAGACTACCATTTTATTGACTCCGTGAAGGCATATCTTTCATATGCTTTATTACGAGCTTCTGTTTCTCAATCTCCTTTAATATTTCAGGTGCGCACACTGAACAATCATTATTTACCATCTCATTCGAGTGAAACAAGCTGATATTTGTTTTCTGATCTTGAATTTCTCCTGACAGTATGCAACTGGAATTTTCTCTGTGCTTTTGTTGCGATTCAGGGATAGTCTTAAAGTACGTATCTTCTTTGTCCTGACGCTTAATTAAAAATTTAAACAAATTGTTTGTAAAAGTTTCTTTTAATTATATAGATGAAGTCAAAATTGATCATTTCATTTTCAGGGTGAAATTGGCATCTTCTTTCCCCTGATAGTTCTGAGATCATTGGATGGAACAGATTTTCCGGTTAATCAAAAATTAAGTGTTCTGAAGTATGACTCTCAATGACTATTTTGTTGTTCCAATTTAATTATGCTGTTCTGTTCTTTGGAATTTCATTTGTCAATTCCTTTTTTCTTTCTGTTTCCAGGATGCTTGAGAAAATATGTAGGGAACCCCAAATCCTTGTTGACATATTTGTCAACTATGACTGTGATCTTGAGGCTCCTAATTTGTTTGAACGCACGGTATGGTCCTGGGTAATTTATTTTAATTTTAAATATTTTATTTGGAGTCAAACATGTTGGTCTGTGCTTATTCTTTCTTTCCTTCTGTTATGTAGGTAACCACTTTATCTAGAATTTCTCAAGGCACCCAAAATGCTGATCCAAATTTGGCCGCCGTATCTCAGACAACTTCAATTAAAGGATCATCACTTCAAGTGGGTCTTATACTGCCCATTCTTCGATCTTGCTATATTTGTGCTTCATTTTGCATGATTACTAACCGGGTGATAACCTTTATTTTTTTCTTTACCATACCAGTGTCTTGTGAATGTGCTCAAATCATTAGTTGACTGGGAGAAGTCACGTCTTCATTCAGAAAAGCTGAGTTTAAGCATTCATTCGTCAGAAGAAGAGCCTTCAGGCAATGAAAATCTTGAGATCAAGAGCAGGGAAGATGTGACGGGAAATTTTGAGAAGGCAAAAGCTCACAAGTCCACGGTGGAAGCTGTCATTTCTGAGGTGATTGACATTTAACTTAGACTTCTATAGTTGTAAACATATAATTTTTTTAAAATCCTACTGTTGGCTGAGTACAAAATTTCTGATTTTTTTAATGTTATGAACATATTTTAGTTCGTAATTTGTAGTTTTTATCAAATACAGTTCAATAGGAAACCTGTAAAGGGTGTTGAATATCTGATTGCAAATAAGTTGGTGGCGAATACACCATCTTCAGTTGCCCAGTTTCTTCAAAATACTCCTAGTTTGGACAAGGTAGACTCTCAATCTTCCAAGAACGTTTGGTTACAATGTTGATTGACATTTCTCTAATTAAATGGCTTAACATTGACATTTGACACTTGTGATTTACAGACTATGATTGGTGAATATCTGGGTCAGCATGAAGAGTTTCCTATCGCAGTCATGCATGCATATGTAGATTGCATGAAATTTTCAGGCATGAAGTTTGATGCTGCAATTCGTGAATTTCTCAAAGGTTTTCGACTTCCTGGGGAAGCTCAAAAAATAGATCGCATCATGGAAAAATTTGCTGAACGGTATTATAGATTGCGTCAGATTCCCCATTTGTTTTCCTTTTGCTGAGATGATTCTCTTCTTCATTTTCTAATGGTAGCTAATGATATGTGTTTGTGTTGTATCCATGACAGATATTGTGCTGACAACCCAGGCCTTTTCAAGAATGCAGACACTGCATATGTTCTAGCTTATGCAGTGATCATGTTGAACACCGATGCTCATAACCCTATGGTGTGGCCTAAGATGTCGAAGCCTGATTTTGTTCGTATGAATGTCACGAATGCTCATAACCCTATGGTGTGGCCTAAGATGTCGAAGCCTGATTTTGTTCGTATGAATGTCACGAATGATCCAGAAGATTGTGCCCCTACAGAACTCCTGGAAGAGATATATGATTCTATAGTTAAGGAAGAGATCAAAATGAAAGATGACACCAGTGACAAAGCAAAAAGCCGCAGAGAGGGTGAAGAGAGGGGAGGTCTTGTGAGTATTCTTAACTTGGCTCTTCCAAAAAGAAAGTCCTCTACTGATGCCAAATCTGAGAGTGAGGCTATTATTAAGCAAACACAAGTTATATTCCGCAATCAAGGAGCAAAAAGAGGAGTTTTTTATACCTCGCAGAGAATTGAGCTTGTAAGGCCTATGGTTGAGGCTGTAGGATGGCCTTTACTTGCTACTTTTTCTGTTACTATGGAGGAAGGTGATAATAAACCTAGGGTTGTTCTTTGTATGGAAGGGTTTAGAGCTGGTATACATATTACCTATGTTCTTGGAATGGATACCATGCGCTATGCANTTCTTTTTTTTTTTTTTTTTTTTTTTTTTTTTTTTTTTTTTTTTTTTTAATTATTACTATTTCTAATTTGAATTGTGAAAATATAACCTTACACTTCCTTTTGCCAGGTTTACTTTCTTGCATGCGCCGAAGGAGATGCGTAGTAAAAATGTAGAAGCCTTACGCACGCTATTAGATCTGTGTGATTTAGAGACAGAATCCCTTCAAGACACTTGGAATGCAGTTTTAGAGTGTGCATCTCGTCTTGAATACATCACGTCAACTCCTTCCATTGCGGCAACTGTCATGTATGGATCAAATCAAATCTCCAGAGATGCTGTTGTTCAATCCCTAAGAGAGTTGGCTGGGAAGCCTGCAGATCAAGTATTTGTGAACAGTGTCAGACTTCCCAGTGACTCTGTTGTGGAGTTTTTCACTGCTCTATGTGGTGTCTCTGCTGAAGAACTGAAACAAACTCCTGCACGTGTTTTCAGCTTGCAAAAGCTTGTTGAGATAAGCTATTATAATATGGCTCGTATACGATTGGTATGATGAGTTAGAAACAATTTGTTTATTGACAACTTGAATAAGAATATCTATCTGCAAACGTTTTGGGTCATCATGTCATTCTAGTCTAATGAACTATTCACTAATTTAGTTGACTTAAGTAAACGGGCCAAATGTTTATCTAATCTTAGAATAGTGATAGGATTTTCTCCAGGATGTTCTGGTATGTTATTTGTGATCTTGAATCAATTGTGATGATAAAAGAATTTTTATATGAGTGGTGGCTGTAGGGTCTCTCTAACTTAAACGGTTATGCACGTCCAATTTCTTGCATATAATATTCTTTTTCTTCTGTCAAAACACTAAGATCCTCGAGGCGAGGGGTGTGTCTTTATTACCACCCTAATCTTTCTTTGGACTGCATAGGGACTGAATTTTTTTTAGAAAGGAACAATTTCAGTATTTGATTCTTCTTGAAAGGTTTGCAGCGTAGACTATGGCCTAATAGATTTCTGTTTATTCATGATAAGAAAAGCTTATATAGGATTTGGTCATGTATCTATTACTTTTATACATTTTCTTAGTTCTTAATGTCTGAATTTTCTACTTGTGCATCTGCCAGGTTTGGGCTAGGATATGGTCTGTCTTGTCAAATCACTTTATTGCTGCCGGGAGCCATCACGATGAGAAGATTTCAATGTATGCTATAGATTCTCTGAGGCAGCTTGGTATGAAGTACTTGGAGAGAGCTGAACTTGCCAACTTCACATTCCAAAATGACATACTTAAGCCATTCGTTATTCTCATGCGGAACAGTCAAAGTGAATCTATAAGGAGCCTCATTGTTGACTGTATAGTTCAAGTACGTCAAACAATTTACTTTTATAGAAAACTTGTAAAAACCACTTTTTTATATTTGATTCGACGGGAGGTTTCTAGCACATTTATTAGATTCTTGTTCTTTACAGATGATAAAATCAAAAGTTGGTAACATAAAGTCTGGATGGCGAAGTGTTTTTATGATTTTCACAGCTTCTGCTGATGATGAATCTGAGATAATTGTTGAAAGTGCCTTTGAAAATGTTGAACAGGGTAAGCATTTTGTTTCTGTTCTCTGTTGACAGACACTTATCTTTTGGCATATTAACTCCTCAAAATTTGAATATCTAATGTCGTCGAGATTTGCAGTTATATTGGAGCACTTCGATCAGGTAGTTGGGGATTGTTTTATGGACTGTGTCAACTGTCTTATAAGGTTTGCCAATAACAAAAGTTTCCATCGTATAAGCTTGAAAGCTATCGCACTCCTACGTATATGTGAGGATCGATTGGCAGAGGTTTGTTGTCCTCCCTTGTAGTTTGATTTGTAGTATATTTTGGAGGTATTGATAGTAATAAAACCTTGTGATGACTATGCTGATGATACTCAGTTTTGGGTTATTCAATAATTCCTCTATTCAAGTCAATTTCTCAACTGCACAGGGCCTTATACCTGGTGGTGCTTTGAAGCCGATCCATGATAGTACTGATCCAGCAATTGATATGACTGAGCACTATTGGTTCCCAATGCTTGCTGGGTTATCAGATTTGACGTCAGACCCAAGACCAGAGGTCAGAAGTTGTGCACTGGAAGTTTTGTTTGACTTGCTCAACGAGAGAGGTGCCAAGTTCTCAACGTCGTTTTGGGAGAACATTTTTCATCATGTCTTGTTTCCAATTTTTCATCATTTGAGACATGTTGGGAAGGAAAGCTTGAACTCTAGCAGTGACGAGTGGCTTCGCGAAACAAGTATTCACTCGATTCAATTGCTTTGCAATCTCTTCAATACATTTTACAAGGTATTAATTTTGGTCCTTTTCTCATCCCCTGCCCCCCATTGTTGATTAGCCTAACTCTAAATTATGCTGTTCAATTAATTGTAGTTAAGTTTTTCTGTAAACCTTTTTGAATTGATAGTTATTATTTCCTTGTTTAGGAGGTGTGCTTTATGCTACCTCCACTGTTGAGCTTGCTATTAGATTGTGCAAAGCAGCCGGAACAATCAGTGGTTTCATTGGCTTTGGGTGCTCTGGTGCACCTAATTGAAGTTGGTGGACACCAATTTAGCGAGGATGACTGGGACACGTTATTAAAAAGTATAAGGTGAGCATTACTTCTCTTTGTCCTTTTTTTTTATAAACATGAAATAACCTTCTCATTGCTAGGTAAATAAGTAAAAAACCGAAAGTTACGATTTAGTGAAAGGGCCAAAAGGTAACAAAAATGAAGTAAAAAGAAGAAAGCTAAACCCCAAATAATTTTTTTACATGTGTTGATTACAAATAAAGTTTAGCTGATGAACTCCAGTCAATGCAAACCCTAAAAGTTGTATGACATTTTGCTAATTCATACGCTTTCCACCATTTTTTTGCCTTCCCAATAATTTGATGCGAAATAGCTATGAAAATTTCTAGGGAGAATTTTTTCAAATTTTCTAGTTTATGTAATTTCATACTTTAAAGAAATTGTTTTTTACAAAAAAAAAAAAAAAAGGAAAAAAAGAAGGGAAAAAAATATATATATATACAAGACAAAAGGTATATTTATGCAGTAGATTTCATTCTTTTCACAATTTATCTTTAGGCCAAAAGAGATTTCAAATATTTTGAGAACCTTGTAAATTTTTTTTTACACTTCCCTCTTCATTTGTACATAAAAGGAAATATTGCGTTCCGGAACTGAATATGTAAAGGTGAATATTACTATTATCCTTGCAAATGTCCATTCTATTGCTTATGTTTCTGTCATTTCTCAGAGATGCTTCATACACAACACAACCACTTGAATTACTAAATGCTTTGGGTTTTGAGAACCCAAGCCATGATGAGGTGAATATTGTTGGTGGTACTTCCTTGAAGTCGGTTAGTCCACTAGAAGCAAAGAACCTTCACTTTGATGTCGGTGACCACAGAAAGGTATCTCCACTACCATCACCAAGGGTTGCAGAAATCAATACTCGGAATACCATCAACGAGTCTGGGATACAGATTACCTCGGATGAGTCTGCTGAAGGTCATTCTTTTAGATAACTCACGAGCCATGTCCCTTTGATTTCATTTTCACTTGCATAAAGTTCATAGGCTTGACCATTTTAAATTGTGTAAAAGGGATGAAATTCTTTGTATTGTAGGCCTTCCATCACCGTCAACAAGAGCTGCTGAAGCTGGAAGTCTACAGCGGAGTCAAACAATATGTAGGCCTTCCATCACCGTCAACAAGAGCTGCTGAAGCTGGAAGTCTACAGCGGAGTCAAACAATAGGCCAAAGAATTATGGGCAATATGATGGACAATATTTTTGTTAGGAGTCTTACTTCAAAAACTAAGGGAGTTGCATCAGATGCCTCTGTGCCATCTTCTCCAATAAAGGTATTGTACTTGAATATATTTCTTGAAGTTGTTTATGACTTGTTTGTAATTTACCTTATCGCATATGTTGGATAGGATTGTTCATAATCTTCTTGTTTTGAAACTGCTAATGCTAAATGTTCGAGACAATCATAATACTCTATTTGATTCACTAAAGAGATACACATAAAGTGTCGAGGTCAACCTAAGTAGGAGAAGGTAAAAAAAAAGGACAACAAAACTAATAAATTTACAAAATTACAATTATAATAATATAATAACTCTACAAAAGCTTCTAATCGACTTTCCTTTGTAATTTACAAAATTACAATTATAATAATATAATAACTCTACAAAAGCTTCTAATCGACTTTCCTTTGTACATTTCTTTCTCTTTTTCCCCATGAAATTTGGCTATTGAAAGAAAAAAAGGACGGAAATGAACTAAGAATTTTTTTTTACTTATTTTAAGAACAATTGAGGTGAAACAAGGTCAAGAACAATGAATCTCTATACGTTTTGCATGTTCATTGTTACGGCAATTCCTACCAAGGATTGGACTGTTGATGAATCTCTTTACGATAAACAAATTTGTTTTGCAAGTTCATTATTATGGGTAGTTTCTACAAAGGCTTGAATTTGTAAGTTCATTACAATGGGCAGTTTCTACAAAGGCTTGGACTATTGATGCATACAGTACTTGAATTCTCAATATGATGCTAGAACGGTGATTGAATTGATGATTAAATAGAATCCTGAGCTTGAAGAGCAATTTGATTGATGCCAAAAGAGAGTATTCTTGATTTAGTTCTCCACCTTACGACAAACAAAAGAATCGACCAAATTCTATTGAGTAAGACTCAATAATCATTTATCAAATAATGACTTTGATCATTATATGATTGAACAAGCGGAACAAGCAGAAGTAATTTACTAATGATACCTAGTTAACCTTCATAAAAATTTCTAATGATTGAGGTACTGGGATCCAGTGTAATGATTTGGCTTGAGTTTTCTTATGCAATGGTGTTCGTCTTAAAACTGAGAGGTGATAAGGAAAATAATCTGTCAAGTTTGATGTCCCCTCCATTACAGAACACCAATTGTCTTCTTCAGTTTCCTTAAAGTTTGGGGATCAACATTTCCTCGTAATTTCGCTAGCTACGATCTCTGCTCAAGTTACTGCCCCATGCTTAATCAATCAAGGACTTGTTATTCTTCTAGGTTAATCTGTATTGTAGCTTGATTTCCGTGTTCTCGATCATTTTATTCAATATGTATTTTATACCTTCTTTTTTCTAGTTTAAACATTTGAAAGTCCCAGCAGAATCTAAACACAGACGCCTGAAGACCCATCTCTTGTGTGTTATTGCATTTGTTTACATGTTTACATAACTCCATTGTAGCTTCCTCCTGACACTGTGGATCCTGAGGTGAAAGACGATTTGACGGAATTCAGGTTTGAAGTTGATTCATTTATATGCTCTTTTGGGAATGGAATTTCATTCATTTTATATATATATCCTTTGTCTCCTGCTGGTTATAAAGTGATGAAGTTTGGAAATTTACACTTAATGTGGTGTGGACCAACGGTATAAAGAGGAAGGAATATACAAAGACATACAACAAAAAAAAAAAGGATTGTATTGTTAAGTGTTCATTTTTGCATGATAATGCTGATGCATTCTTGCAGAAAAAATATTGGGTCAAGCTGAATGCACCACAAAAGATAGCCATTATGGACATTTTGTTATCTTTGCTGGAATTTTCTGCTACATATAACTCATACAACAATCTCAGACAGCGCATGCATCACATTCCTAATGAGAGGTACACAGATAAATCTACGCTTTTCCCTAAAAGTATCTATTTTTTTTGTATTGAAAGATGATTTAGTTCTTTCTTAAACAGGCCTCCACTGAATCTTTTGCGTCAGGAGTTAGCTGGAACTTCAATTTATCTCGACATCTTACTTAAAGCAACTTCAGGAATCAATACAATCGAAGCAGGACAAGAAAAAACGGTCGATAAACTGGAGGTTAAGACTGAATCAGCCAACGATGGTTTAACTTCCGCCCCAGATTCTAGTGCAGTAAACGATGTAGACGGAGTAGCTGAAAGCAGGCTAGTATCGTTCTGCGAACACACTCTTAGGGAGGCATCGGACCTGCAATCCTCTGTAGGGGAAGCCACGCACATGGATGTTCATCAAGTTTTGGAGTTACGTTCTCCCGTGATTGTTAAGGTATCAATCAATTGGCCATTTTACGTTTAAATGTACTACATAAATGTGAGATCCCACATTGGTTGGGGAGGAGACCGAAACATTCTTTATAAAGGTGTGGAAACCTCTCCTTAGTAGACGCCTTTTAAAAACCTTGAAAGTAAGCCCGAAAGGGAAAGTCCATAGAAGACAATATTTGCTAGTTGTGGATTTGGACCGTTACAATAATTATGATAGTAGAATTGTATCGTTTCTTCTTTTATGATTGATACTGTTTGTTCTTTCTACCAAAATGAAATGCATAGTTTGGGAATAATTGTCTCAATCTTTTATTGATACTGTTTGTTCTTTCTACCAAAATGAAATGCATAGTTTGGGAATAATTGTCTCAATCTTTTCCATTCAGGTTATCAAAGGCATGTGCTTTATGAACAGTCAGATATTCAGAAGACACCTGAGAGAGTTTTATCCTTTGCTTACAAAACTTGTCTGCTGTGACCAGGTATTCATTCTCCTGCAAAAAGTTTAATATTCTCAGTGATACTTGTTATTTTCTTTGCTACATTCGCATTGAAAGCTCGGTTTCTTACCCAAAAAGCCGAGCTTGTTATATTCCTTCGTGTGCAACGTTCACATTGTGGATAATCGTCGTTATATTCCTTTTTAACACATTCTTTCATTTTTCACAATGAAAGCTCGGTTTTTAACAAAAAAAAAAAAAAAAAAGGAGTCCGATAGAGTTCGAACTCTTTACCGGGTTCAAACTCTTTTTGTATTTTGTTCTTTATATTTATGAATCGTTCATTCTAATCGGTGCAATGATCATTCTGGCTTAGATCATTTTGTTCTAGGATTCTTCATCTCAATCTGTATTTGGCTGGATCATTTTGTTCCCATCACTTTTACTGGCTCTTTAGACCATTTTTTATGACCGCTATAATTTTTTCATAGTTTCCTTTCAATATTGGTTGGATTGTTGACCGTTAATTTTTTTATGACCGCTATAATTTTTTCATAGTTTCCTTTCAATATTGGTTGGATTGTTGACCGTTAATAGTTGACTTTGACCGAGTCGATAATAAATGAGAGAACATTAGAGGGATATTTCTTTTCTGATAAGTTTTTGCTCGGTTTGTTCAGATCGATATTCGTGGAGCTCTTGGTGAACTCTTCAAGATACAATTGAAAGCACTTGTGCCATAATTTCAAAACATCATTTGTTCTCAAATCTCTCAAGAAGTGCTCTGTTTAAGCATTCTTACATAGAACCAAGCTTGCACCTATATCCGCCATATATTTCATGTTCCTCAAAGTTTGAGTTCTAGTAGGAACTGCAAGAAGAGGGTTAAAGTAGAAGTTAACCACTGTAAAAGGAGGCAAACAGCAACATATTTTAACGTGGATGAAGGGAAATTGTACTGCCTCCCTGGTTTTACTGCGTGGTTAAATTAATTGGGGGTAAGATTTCAGAAATTATTCATCTCCCCAATTTTGAGATTTGAATTGATTACTTGATTATTAAAGCATTGATTTTAGTGACCTGTAATTATTCATATTAATACTCGTCTAATTTGAGTGCAAAGCTTTTGTTAGGTATCAGGTCCATGGACATAAACTATCATCGACGAAGAGGTCAGGAGTTCGAGTTCGAATCTGACTAAATTAGTAAATTTTATTAGCAATAACGGGTTGATTTTAAGATGATTGAAGGGTGACTTTAAGATGATTTTAAGATAAAAGACTTTATATTCGGCTCTTTTCAAGTTAAATTTAGACTTTTGAAGTTTACTTGAGTGATATGTTATCCACACTCAAGTATGTTAACCTAGCTTTTATAACTATTTTTGGACTTTTTCTTTTAGTTTCGCTAAAAAAATTCAAGCTTATTGTTAGCATATATTATTTGTTTTATCTCATTATGTGAACTACTCTCGTGGGGCCTAGTATCTATGTTGGCACACCGTCTAGTGTTTGACTATAATATCTTTTATAATGACTCAAGTACACACTAACAAATATTATCTGTTTTTGCCTGTTATATATCGTTATCATCCTCTTAATTTTAAAATGCGTGAATAACTTTTCACACACTTGTTTTGTTCCCTCTCCCACTTTAAAATGCGTCAAAAAAATTTCTAATAGGCTTAGGTTCGTCATCTACAAGGATTTTTAGTTGTATTGCTACAATTATTTCGATTAATATGTAATTAAATAAGACACAAGATATTTAAAATATAATTTGTTTACTAAAATTGTAAGCAAGTCTTTTCACTTTTTTTTTTTTTTAATTCCAACCCGAATGTCTTTAGGAGAGACATGAAAAGATTGATCCAGAATTTCTATAGTTTTTTATTTTTCTAAAAATATTTAAAGACATTAACAAAAGAATTAATAAATGACCATTTTTTAAAAATGTACATTTAAAAAAATAATTTTAGAGAATTATTGAAATTAGAAAAATAATTTTGATAAAAAAAAAAAAAAAATTGAGAAGAAATTGAATGAGCTTAACATCAATCAACGCTTCAGCGCTACGAGTTTTGGCAGTAGTGAAGAAACCCACGTGGATAATGGATATAAGCCGAAACAAACTGAGACACAGAAATCGAAGAAGAACGAAGAAAACAAAGGCTTCCTGTCCAGTCACGTGTATATATATATATATATAAGAGAAATTGTCCTAGAACCTTCCCTTTGTTCAACTGATTCCATCGCCATATATATATATATATATAAGAGAAATTGTCCTAGAACCTTCCCTTTGTTCAACTGATTCCATCGCCAAACCTCTCTTTCAGTAACCTAAACCCTCGCCCAGTTCTCTCTCCGTTCTATTACTCGTCTTCGTTCGTCGAAATCCGCTAGTGCTTCTCTGCAATCTGAGCCACTCCAATAAAGTGTTTCTCTCTCCGTTCGATTACTCGACTTCGGTCATGAAATCTGCATGAATTTTTCTTCAATCTGAGCCACTTCAATTAAGTAATGTATAGAAGCAACAATGTGGCTGCTAGGATCTTCGATCGCCAAATCGCCACTCCTCCTCCTGGAACCAGCGTAAGAACTACGATTCTTGTACATGCTTTTTGTTTTGATCGTTTTCTTTATTCTCGTTCGTCTTAATTTTTGCGGCTTTGTTTTTGTAGTTTCATTGTGTTAGGCGATTCTATGAGAATATAGTTCCGAATCATACGGTTTACGACGTTGAATGTCCGGACCATTCCTTTCGCAAGTTTACCGTATATAGTTCCGAATCATACGGTTTACGACGTTGAATGTCCGGACCATTCCTTTCGCAAGTTTACCGTTGACGGTCAATACCTAATTACGTTCAGCAGGAATCATCGCGATTTAAATGTTTACCGCCCAAAATGGCTCTCGTTTTCTTACAAAGGAGATGAAATTGATACGTTTCTAGACTTTCCTTCCAATGCTCAAATGGCTCTCGTTTTCTTACAAAGGAGATGAAATTGATACGTTTCTAGACTTTCCTTCCAATGCTCAGAAGTTTGAGAGCTTTTTCAACCTGATTTATTCCGTCTCCCTTGCGTCCTGCAACGAGCTTATCTGTAAGGACTTCTTTATTTACATGGAGAGTAACCGATTTGGGCTTTTTGCTACCTCCACTGCTCAAATCCAAGATGCTCCGGCCGTCGGTGGTGCTGTTCCGGGAATTCCTTCTATAGACAAGATTACGTTTCATCTCCTGAGGTGAGTACCTTTTTCTTTATGTATTACGGTTTGATATAATTTGTTGATAGTGTTTTTTACGGAGTTTCTCTCTGTATTCTAACTTCCAAACATGTGATAGACTAGAGGATGGAGAAATTCTTGACGCGAAGGTGTTTGTCAACGATTTTGTGAATTTGGCTCACAATACGGGCGTCTTTCTCTACGATGATCTATTGGCGATTGTATCGGTACGCTACCAGATTATACATATTCTTCAAATTAGAGATTCCGGCCACCTTGTTGATGTACGAGCTCTAGGCGCTTTTTGTCGTGAAGATGATGAACTTTTTCTCCATTCTAGCACTCAGGCGAGTAACATTTCTAGGCGCTTTTTGTCGTGAAGATGATGAACTTTTTCTCCATTCTAGCACTCAGGCGAGTAACATTATGGTTCATGCTTCTTCAGTAGTACTAATTGCTCCGCTCTATATGAATATTTGCATTTGTCTAGTTGAAAGATAATATTTAACCTGTAAACCTTCTCTATGGTTTACGCTTCTTCGTGTATTTGTCTTCCGTCGGCGGATGTTATATACTGTTGGTCAATTTATCATCTGATTTCTGTTCCTTCGATTTTGTAGCTTTCTAGAGGCGCTTCCTGTATCAGCTGCATGTTTCTGTTCTGGATTGTGCATGTTTGGCTGCTTTTTAGTCTCTTCCCTATATTTTTATTCCGAAGATGATGAACTTCTCATTTTCTAGCGCTCAGGCGAGTTAAATCACCTACTTACATTCTGGCTCATGCTTCCTCCAGTTGTCTAGGGACTGAAGTTTCAGAAGAACATAATTCTTAATTAGACTTGCTTTGTTTATTTGAACGTATTCTTTGACTAGATAAAAAACAATAAAGAAATGTTAATCATCATCGTTCATGTTTCCTGTTATTAGCATCTCTCTTCGTGTACTTGTATTCTGTGGAAATTTGAACCGTTTCTTCACTTATGTAATTTTCTGGAAGCACTGCAGTCGTATAGGTCTCAAATTGTGCATGTTGGACTGCTGTTTAGTCTCTTTGCTAATTTTTTTGGACCTGGTTGAGTTGCTGCTCGTAGCTCATTAGCATTCATATGATAGTTTATGCCTGCTACTTAGCGACTCCATTAACTGAGTTCACCCTTCCCTCGGTGTATGTATGTCATTTGTTCCTACATTCCATCCATGGAACAATTGCATATGAATTTTCAACTTATTAATGACAGTATGTGGGGGTAGCTGAAAGAAGCAGATTGCTTGCGGGTGATGTTGAGAATGGCTACCATCATAGCCCGTCCAATGACAATTCTTTTCTGAGTGGCCTCAAACAGCGGTTGCTATCATTTATTTTCCGCCGAATAGGGAACGAAGAAACAGATCATCGCTTGGTTGGTTATATGCGACTTCTAAATCCCAGTTCAGCCGTCTCTGTCTTGATTTTCGTCATATTTTACGTATTGGAATTTTTGTTCAGGCATTCATTTGTTTGGCTTCTCTGTTTCTTTTTACAGAGAGTTCAGTGTTTGGCGAAGAATTTCTACTTTCATTTTCAAGACTACATCGACTTGATTATTTGGAAGGTAGAATCTTCACTTTTTGTTGGAATACAATCATACAATCCTTTCCTTGTATCTTTTTGTGCTGACCAAAGTTCTGAATTGAATTGCATATCATAATCCTTCCCTTCTATCATTATTTTGTGTTCTATGCACGCATGATGTGTTACAAGTTGTTTACAGAACTCCTGACCAGGTACAATTCTTGGACCGTCGACACTTACTGCTCAAGCTTGGTAGTGTAGATGGATGGGTGAGTTCTTTTTTCTCGGTCAGTCGTCATTTCATAATAGGGTCTGGGTAAACCAAAACTTTAAAAAGCTGTTAGTACTATCCAAATTGAACTATTGCTACTAAGCCTACTTTAAAGAAGCCTAGATAAGTAGGCTTGCTTGTAATTCGCACCTGCAAATTTATTTTCAAGATTGATGACAAAAGACTATAATCTTCGACTTCCCAAACTCATGAATCTCATGGCTTTACTTTGGGCTTCCTCAAAAGGCCTCGTTATCAATAGAGATAGTATTCCTTGATTATAAACCCATGATCATTCCCTAAATCAGGCGATGTGGGACTTTCATCATCCAACATCTCCCCTCGAACAAAGTATGTCTCCCCTCAATCGGGGCTCGACTCCTTTTTTCTTTTGGAGTCTTAGTCATTTTTTACTATGACTTCGGGGAGACTCGCCTCCTTTTTCTTTTGAAATCCTTTGTTCAACATTTGAGGATTTACCCATCTATTGACACGATTAAGTTATGGGTATGGCTCTGATACCATGTTATATAAACACGACTCTCCACAATGGTATGATATTGTCCACTTTGAGCATAAGCTTTCATGGCTTTGCTTTGGACTTCCCAAAAATGCCTCATTAACAATGGAGATACTATTCCTTAATTATAAACCCATGATCATTCCAATTAGCCGACGTGGGACTTTCATTATCCAACAAAGTACACTAATTGTGAACTCTGTTACAACTTTAATTGATGCTATAGCCCTCACGTTTTCATGAGTTTGTGATTATCATAGCTCTCTTTCTTGGAAATTGAGGGACTAATTTTTCTTTACATTATTGATAAAAAAATTACAATATTTTTTTATTCTTACATTTATAGGTTTCACGAATGGCCGATCACCACCGGGCATTTTTTGCTGTGTATGACATGGAGACCACTGAAATTGTTGCTTTTTTTCAGGTGTTTGTTTGCTTCCCAGTCCTCCCTTTCTACACTTTTTGTTATCAAGTATTTTCCCCTTCATTTCTAATTCATACCATACTTCCTCCAGAATTCAACAGACGACATTTACTTTCTTTTCGAGCGTTTTTGTAATCACTTCCATGCAGCATCAAGAAATTCATTGTGCTTGAATTTCATATCATCACACTCCAATAACATTCATGCTCAAGAACAACTGAGAAGCTTGAAAAATAAAGCAGTCAGCTATTCACAGGTGAACCTTGTTTATACATTTTTCTGTTTCCCTTGCCATTTGCATCTGTTATTTTCACTGAATCTCATGCATAATTGACTCTCATTCACAGTTTGTGAAGAAGATGCTGGTATCTTTAAGGTTAGTATTTCAACGTGTTTTCTTTTCTATTTATTTGTTTTTGAATGTTTAATTTAAGTAACTAAGTGCTATAGTATTCATTTGGCGCACGTAGTTCAATCTCTTGAGACCCTCAAATGGATTGGAGAACCATTTGAAGTTTTAGTCTTTTCTAAAACAAAATTAAGTTTTTAAAATAATAGGCCCATTCTATAACGTTCTATATCGTTGTTGTTTATAGTTTCCTGTTCTTGAAATATGGGCTTATTTCCTCCACATGTTTTCATCACCCTAAACTGAATTCCTAGTCAAATTCAGTCAGAATACCAAAAATAAAACCAGTTTTTAAAATATGCTTTTCCTTTTTTTAGTTTTCAAATTTTAGCCTAGGTTAGATTTTGTTAACAAAATTTGGGATTTCTTCTGTGAAAGTACGATTATTAGCTTAATTTTTAGAATAAAAAAATGAAACAAAATGATTATGAGACCAAGTAATTTTGTGGATTTTGGTCTATCTTTTTATGCCCATTTATAATCAAATATCGTACAAATTTGTTCTTCACATATAATTTTTTTAGCCACATTTATTTTATATTAAAAATGTTTTCTTTCTATTTTGCTACTAAAATACGATATTTTTTATTCACGGGTCAGTAGAGGCGTGGTTGGTTGATGTGGAAAGTTCGTTATTTTTTGGAAGCAAAGGTTGAAAAAGTAAGAGATAATTTGAAATTTTTGGTGAGAATTTAACACAAAGTTTTGTGTTAAACAGTTGATTTCTGCAACGGATAATTTGAAATTTTTGGTGAGAATTTAACACAAAGTTTTGTGTTAAACAGTTGATTTCTGCAACGGATCGGCACAGACAATCAACAGATCATCCTATAAAGTTTATTTTAAGGCGATCACCTTATTCCCTCAGATTCAAAATTAAATCAGGTATTATTATCATCACTCCCCTATCCTCGTCTTACTGGGTCCGTTACTTTCACTCGATGGTTTATTTTTAAGTAAATTGTGTCAAGTAAAACATTTTTTTCAAAGTATATTTGGGAAAAGCACTTCGTTTCCTTTTTTTTTTTTTTTTTTTTAAGGTTCCGGAAAAAGCACTAATTATTTACAAATTTGTGTTTATTTCCGTATCTTTGGGAGGTGGGGTGGTTTGATAAATAATTCCGGTTTTCAACCTCTTAATTTTCAATGGCACTTTTAAATTTAAAAGATAAAGGGTTTTTTAATGTTTTTCTCTTTCTCTAATTCTCTTTTTATAATGCACTCTTTTTAAGGGTTCCATTTGTCCTGTTTTACACCGACCTTTTCTTTTCTTTTTACGAGTTATTTGAGAAAAACAAAATTAGGTTATAATTTTAGTTTTAGTTTGTGTCCAATATAAGTTTTGAAATTCTAATAAATCTTTTAAGCTTTTAATTTTATGTTTAACAGGTTTTTGAAATTTTAATTTTTTATTTAATAAATTTTATATGTATTTTGATATTTAGAAGTTGACCTATTATTAGCACAAAATTTTAAAATTTTAACATAAAATACAATAAAATTTATAATTTTATAATTTTGTACTAATAGGTTTGTGAATTTCAAAATAACAATTTTGTTTTGACATAAAACTGAAATTTTTTTAATCTATTAAATACAAAATTAAATGCTTTATATCTACTAGATTTTTTTTTAGAAATCCAAATAACTTATTGGATACAACAAAAAAGTTATAAAAATTGAGTATACAAATTTAAAAAAATTTCGAGGAAATGTTGCTAACGAGGGTTGAGTGATTGGAATAGGTCCAGAACGTGGGATAACAGATGGACGAACAAAAGGGGTGTCATCTTTTCTTTTTCATCCTTTTTTACCGCTCGCTCTCTCCATCCAACACACCACCTACTTGCTTCCTTCTGTGGTCAATATTCACTTCCGGATATGAATATAGAAAGAAGAAAAAAAAAAAAAATTGCGTTTTAAAACACCAAATTGTACATAAAAAATAAATTAAAAAGAAAACTATGTACATCGTATAACCCTGTACATGCACCTACTTTTGCGAGTCATTTATATGATGCGACTTTCTCATACCTTAATTTTGATTAATGATTTTTAAACTTCTTCATCCCCCAAAATTCCCTCTCTTATCTTACTAAGGATTTTAGTAACATGTAATCTGGTGGTTGTAGTAATTGTTGGGATTATAACTATATTTGGTTTTAACTATTGGGTTACATTTATTATTAGATACTCTACTAATAAAATTAGCACTATTGCGGCAAGGACTTTCTAATAAACACACTTCCTTAAATACAAAAAATGCAAGCATAGAAATTTATCATATACTATTGAAAGTTCAAACTTATAATTTGATTTGAGAATTATTTGTATAAAAATATATGTTTGTAAAATATATGATATATATATAAAGAATGCAAAAGGAAATCGTTTTTTAGAAAATGAAACTATTCTTACTAATTTACAAAATCCACTTGGATGAACTCAGGCAAGCGGAGATCTTTCAGAGTGGTACAAATTAGTAATTGACATGTTCCCACGAAAGTTTTATATGAATAAATAAGTTTCAAAATATAATGCCTAAACAAATTAAAATTTACACCAAAATTTAAACAAATAAATAACTACTCTTTTAGGTTTCAAAACTCTACGAAAGTTTAATAACAAAACAAAGAAATTAGTAAGATTAATACTATAAACTAAATTTTTTTTAAAAAAAAAAGGCTATCAAATATGCTTTAATTATGAGATTTCAAAACTTTGTGTACTATAGTTTATGATAAGAGTTGTTCTATTCCACCCATCACGTCAGGATAAAAAATGGGAAAAAAAAGTTCCATCCGAAAAAATAAAAATAGACGTCTACTTAAAGATAAAAGCAACCACATTACCTGGAAGTCCAATCGCACAGCAAGTGCTCACTTAAAGATGCCAACCGAAGAAATTGAACCAACAAACAAATAAGGTAAAGAACAGTGATGGATTCATATTCTAGATTCTAACCATATGATGGGATGGGGATTATGACTGACGATGACAAATACTGAAGCATTTGGCAACAAAATTCAATGCCGCCAGGAATTAAAAGAAAAAAAAAGTGTGCAAGGACATTTTAGAAATGAGGAGCTCCTCATTATGGCCTTATTTTATTAGGCTCCTAAAACGAGACATCTTTACTTGGCAATTTCTTTGTTTCTCTGCTCTGTTCTTCTGGAGTAAGTTTGTAAGCGTCCTTGGGTATTTTGCTCATGGTTTATGATGTGACCTGAGCGTTCCTTTAATGTTTTTCTTATATCTTTTGCCGGCATTACGACTTAACTTGCCGCCATTTTGGGTCCCATATATGACTATAAATAACCTAATTTACTGTGTCATTAAAATTTTAGATGATTAATAACTTGAGAGCCATAAGTCCTATCTTTTGGTAATTTTGTTCTTAGTGTTGCAAACCTACAACATTCTGTAAGAGCTCGAGTTTATTGCTAGCAGATATTGTTCTCTTTGAATTTTTCCTCTAAAGGCTTCCCCTCAAGGTTTCTAAAACGTGTATGTTGGAAAGATGTTTCTACACTCTTATAAAAAATGTTTCATTCCCCTCTCCAACCAATGCAGGATCTCACAATCCACCCTTCTTTTGGGGCCAACATCCTCGCTGGAAAACCATCCGGTGTCCGGCTCTGATACTATTTGTAACAGCCCAAACTCACCGTTAATAGATGTCATCTTCCTTGAACTTTCCGTTCAAGGACTGCATCTCAAGGTTTTTAAAACACGTCTATTAGAGAGAAGTTTTCATTCTCTTGTGAGAAATGTTTCGTTCCCTCTCCAACCAATATGAAATCTCACAAATGCAAACAATCAACTACTTGTACAAATCTTAACTAAGAAACTTGTTTTCTTTTCTTAGACCATTGATCACTACCTGCTTCAAATCTTCCTAAATTTTATCATCAGTTACTTAGAGAGTTCATAATTCAGTCATATAATAGGGTAATGTGGACGCTGGTCAGGCAGGTGCCTTAGTTTTTATATTTTCTGAAGGCTTGCCACTAGTGTGTGTTTTATGTTATTATTATTCTTTTTTCTTTTTTCTTTTTTCTTTTTTCTTTTTTTCCTTTTTTAAAAAAGACCCCTCTAGATTGCAAAAGAAGTTTCCAATATTACAACATTAGGGCAGAAAAGCTCTAGATTATAGCCATTTATATTGAACTACATCACTAAAGGCAAAGCCTACTTAATAGCAACTAAATATAAACAATAAAAGCAACAACCAAAAGTTAACGATCAAAATGCATTTGCTGTGCGAATAGGAATAAAGTCTCCATTTTAATAGAACAAAGACAGCGAAGACAAATTTCTTTCCTCCATTTTAATTCTAGAGAGATTATTTTGATGAAAAAATATTAAGCAATATAAACATGAAACGGATTTATGCCCGACCGTATCACTAGCATATTCTAAATGCATTTACTTCTAGCTAATATCACCTATATGAACTTTATGCCCCCATGCTATTCCCCCTTTTTTTTCTTTTAATTTTTTTCATCTGTGAAAAGCAGAGCAGACAAACAAATTTACCAGAGGTAAGGAAATGATGCTTCTGGGAGAGGGAAAGAGAGGAAGAGCTTCAGAGATAAATTACCTGGCGTATGCTCATCTCTTTGTCCATCCAGTGACCCTTATATTCCAGATTGAACAGATATTCTAGCAGCATCAATCCAATGCTCCTACTAATAGTCATCGCCGTCACATCTATATACTCAAAATAATTTGAATACATATACACTAGGCAAGTGATCAAATGACCTGTTTAACACATCAACCTCTGAAATGGCATGCACGCCCGCCTTGCCCTTCGTGTTGATTGCAATTTGCCTACTATAAATCATTTTCGTCATCCATATATTTGAATCCATGGATATTAGGTAACACATTTACCTCCGAAATATTATTTTCCTGCATTGCATGTGTTGCCACAGATGATTTCTTGATGTCGTTGATACACAACACCAAATGCACCATAAAAGCATCGCCTATGACTTATTCTTCACAAGAAAAGTTTCATTGCTAGATGGTAAGTGACATGTTAGTGATAAGGGAACAATAAGGAGCATTATTTCGAGTTGTTAAAAACATCACCTAAACATTTGGACTCTCTTCACTAAGAAGTTTCTAGACCTGTGAAAGAGAATAAACGCTCTGCATTTCTATAACTCAATTCAGCAAGTTCTTCTTTGCTGATGTCCAACAAAGATGCAACATAAACAAGGACCTGCGTAGAGAAGAACAAAGGATGAAATATGTTACAAAAGATGATGGAAATTGAACTAACCTAGAGCCATACGGACTCTTAATTTTAAAAACCAGACAAGGTCAGCATGTAATTTAATTAAACAAAGAGGAAGATGGCAGCTGAGGCCAACTCTACCTCTCTATCCCTTCCCATGTTGAAGAGTAAGAGAAAGTTTATACTCATAGATTTAAATAATAGTCAAGCTAATGTTCCTGGTTATAAAATGCTACTATGATCAGCAGAGAGCTGTTATGCTAGTTTTCTTTAAGCTTGTTGATATATGGAGCCATGCGTTGCTAAGTTGTTAGACCAACAGTACATGCCCCTTGTACTTCTTAATGATATTGAATGAACGTAAATATATCCATCAACCAGATATAAGTGAAAGATTCAGTGAAGTACATTTTGGATATTTGCTGGATGATTGAGAGTCCCTTTTGGCAGTGTCGATGCATCGGTGGAAGAACCAGGCACTGTACTTTGTTGTGAGCCTGTTTGGGCAGCAGATTGTTCTTGGGTCTTCAGACATTCGGGAAGAGAAGGATCGCCTTCAACAAAATAGAGGGAGTCTACCTTTGACTTAGGAAGTGCATCAGGCGCATCAGTTTCCAACAAAATCCTATCCGAGGGCACCTGGAAAAATTCATGATGTTACAGATGAAGAGAATTTGGGGGGTTCATTTTTTCCGATGGTGCAGCCTAGATAGAAGTTTTATAAGTTTTCAGTTATACAAGCCAGTAAGATGAGATTCTTTTGACACGCTGGCTTTCGGAAGAATATTCCAATCCACTCTCTTTATATCCTTGTTTTCCATGCACATATCTTATCTTTTACATGCACACACACATACACCACGATTGTCAAATCTATATATATATATATATATATAAGAACTGACCATTTTCAGCATTTTCTTTGCCTTCTTTGCCTCCATGGACATGAGAAAACCCGAAAATGAGAAGTAAGCACCTAGCTTGGTGAACTCAGGAACCATCTGAGCAGATCCAAGATAAGAGTGCAGAATGAAACCAGCAGGAAAAGGTCCCATAGATCTGAGGCAATTGCAATGACAGAACAAGGCATGTAAACCAATCAATAATAGGGGACATGACTGATAATGGCAACGTCACATGAACGACAAACATATAACTATTAGAAAGTCTCATACTTCATTATCTGAAGGAGATCACCAAAAGCACGTACACAATGGATGGATGCTGGTCTTTCTAAAGACTTGGCAAGCTCAAGTTGTTGCCGGAAGACCTCAACCTGCAGTATATTTTATGTCAAGAACAGTTTGGGGATCATTAAAAAGAAAAAGAAAATCATTGCAGTAGTGAAGAAAAATCTGCTTCTTACACCACTTACAATTTCTTTTTGACAGGTAAACGAGAAACTGAGCAAGACAGAAAAAATGTATAATGGTCACACCTGATCTATAAAATTGATTTCCTTTCCTTTTGAACCTTTGTCCAGACCAATCTGAAAATGTAAATATTAGAGCCCTACTGAATTTAGCAATCTACTAAGAAGATATATCTACATGTTGAGACAACAAATTAATCATTAAAATCCTTGAGTAACCACCCTAGATCCTACACATAGTTAAAGGACAAAAATAATAAAGTTGAGGTTAATTCAGGAAGCACGTCATAAAAATTATTGTACGTACAAAAATATGCATGATCAAGAACGAGAAGGCACTAGTAACATGCAATAGCAACAAAGGTTCACTATAAGTGTCTGTCACTTTCTCTGTCCACAAAAATAGTCAACAATGATGATTAATAATTTCAGATTCTCAGAAATCACCCCAAAACATGCTCTTAAGCTGGTTCCAGAAATCAAGCTAGATGAATAAAATAATTCTCCGGCAAAAAGAATTCATCCGATTCCCAATTTCTTCTCTCTTTTTGCCTGTGTTTCATCTAAAAATAAAACTTAGAACTTCAATTCATGATAAAATATCCGAAGATCAAATTGGTCTTCCAGGATATAGCTTCGGCCATGAATACCAACCTCTCCAACTGCTGCGGTTGGTACTGCTTCAAAAAATTCCTTAAGTTTTTCTAGCCAGCCAGTAGTTCTTTCAGGAACACACCTAAATACAGCAAGCTGGATGTATGTCATACAATATACTTCACCAATACGTGGTAATGGCAGTAAACTGATACGGATTTCTATGTAAACTTTGGGGATGTGAAGTATGCAAATGGACAGTGGTTACCAGGGATGAAGACCAAAGGATGGAATGATGCAAGGATGTAATTCACTCAGCTGCTTCACCAAATGCCAGTCTTTCTATGAACTCAGAAACAGAAGAAGATGAGAGGCAGGCAGCACATATTCCGAAAACAATATATATAACAGAAGATGCAAAACTGTTGTACCTCAGAGATTCCATTGACAGCAAAACGCAGAACTCCAGAATCCACTGCTGTGCTAATTAATTGAGGTGCTTTATCAAATATTCTTGGATCTTGGAGATGACAATGTGCATCAAATAGTCTCAGTGTGGCAGATAATTTAGACATCCCTGCGTATACAATGGGAAGAAGATTTTCTTCGAATATCAACAAAAGAAGTTCAACTTAAAGGTTCTTCAAAATGTAATTAATATTTTCAAGAAAATGCACAAGGACATTCCTCTTCAGAGTAAACCGACAACCTCCTTGACATATAGCTTTAAGAAATTGGAAAATCAGCAGCAGAAAAAACATCAAGAAAGTAGCACAGCAAGAGCAGTACCTTCAATCTCTAATTGTAAAGTATTTCAACTTAAAATCCAAGAGCCTATATCCATTTGTATTTAATACTTCATAATGTAATTTATCACGTCGAGAAAAAGCGTAGAGCGTGAGAACATTTCCTTCTCAGAGAAAACCTAAGACTACCGCTTCATATGAATATTTAAGAAATTAAAGAATATCAGCGAGCGAGCGAGATACATACGAAAAACCGCGACCGCGCAGCAAGCGCAGTACCTTCGTTACGCAATTGTGATGGATTTCAACTAAAAAGCCTCTTATATCCATTTCAATTCATATCTTCGTAATATAAATTATCACATCGAGAATGTGCGTCAAGAACATTTCCTGCTCATAGAAAACCTACAACTTCATTTACTACAGACGATTTAAGAAACTCGAGAGCGATAGAGACAAAAATCGCAAAGCTACACAGTGCCTTCGTCATCCAATCATGAGAGTACTAAGAACGAATCGAATCATATAAACGAATCGAAAACGCGATCAATTTCGAAACGAGCAGAATGTTGCGTCCAAGTAAAGATCCAATTCAGGCGTCTGATTTAAACAAACCGTAGCGAATAACATTCAAACAAGAACAGCGAAAATTAAATTGCAATAAACCTGAAGCCGATATCGGAGACCGGAGTTACGAATACCTCGTCGGCCGATGGATCCAGAGCTTCGTTTAAGAAACCGCCTTAGCGCGCGCTTACAAAGCTGCCGCGAAGTTCACCTCGATAACCAAATAATATAATGTGAAACATTTTAAATGGGCTTTTAAAAGGAAGAGGATAGGAATAGGATTAAATTTCAATTCGGTACCCGACTTTCTTTATTTTTCTATTTTGACCCCAAATTTTGACACATTTTTAATTATTAATTTCAATTTAATTATTTTGATCATTTCTTTATTTTACCTTTAACAAAATATATATATATATATATAAGCGTATATATTTTGCCATCAACATTATATTATACAGAACCAGACAAATTTAGAGAGGAAAAATGCACATAATGCTCACGTGATAATATACAAATAGATTTGTTCGAAATAAATAATGCAGCCTGCAAAAGGAGAAAAGATTGCATACCGTAACTCTAATGCTTAGCTTAGCTAGGAGTTTTAGGAGCGAAACAAAAAATTTACCTCGTCTTGATTGAAGTCGATTCAAGACAAATGTTTATACGAGAACCCTTTATAGTTTCTTACGTTTACGTTTATTTGTTTTTTGGTGTAGCTCGAGTTTTATGAATGAAATAGGCTAACCCCATCTTCAACCAAAGTTTGTATGATAACCCTTTATAATTTTTTATATTTACCGTTCTTCTATGAATAAATTACAAATGAACTAAATGAGGATGAACCAAGATGTCGGGAACCATGCATAACGCATGTCTACGTGAAAAGTTAACTATATAGTCATCATTGACCTCTCAATGAGATCGACTAAAGAGTTTGTTGTGATAAATTATTCTACTATTTTGATTCATGGGTCGACCCTTTTACATGGGTCGAATTTTGTTACGATTTATGACCTTTTAAAATTATAAATTAATTCTTCCAATTTTTTATTTTTATTAAAGGTAAAATTAAAATTTTAAAATTTATAAAAATTTAAGGTTGGGTAGTGAGAAAATTTAAATTTATATAATTATATAATTATTTTTTAAAATTTTCGAGAGATCAGTTTAGAAATTTAAAACACGGAAAAAATTAAAACTTTATTTACCTTTTCTGATATTTTCTAACTTCGCAAGAAATCATGAGAAACAGACAAGGGCAAATAAGTAAATTCCCAAAACCTTATCGAGAAACTGAAAAGCATAGAGCTTGCGCGCATTCGCACGCACTCTCTTCAACCCTAACAGAGACGGCGGTGGAGACGACGACGACGACGACGACGACGACGAGGATGCTTCTCCAAACTTCCGTTCACCACTACAATGTCTCTCTCTCCTCTTCAACTTCTTATTCGCATAAATTGCCGCCTGTAATTCAATCTCAGGCTTTTTTCCGGAATGTAAATTATCGGAGGCTTCCACTCTCTATAACCTGCTCAATTTCCCAAACTCATAGCTATGGAACTGTGG
>NW_019272101.1:43501-44463 GCF_002738345.1 Cucurbita maxima | reverse complement strand
TACTGAACCAGTGGGAGAACGAGGGCAAAAAGATTACGAAATGGGAGATTTTTCGAGTCATTAAGGAGTTGAGAAAGTACAGGCGCTATGAAAGGGCTTTGGAGGTAAAGTAGATAATGATTTTAGGCAGTTTTTGGATGCATATACTGGAGTTTATGAATTGGTTCAATTTGGTTGCGAATTGCGATGTTCGATTCATCTTTTATTGGAGAAAAAAGAGGTAGAAATTATCATCGATTCAAATAGGTTTCTGCTAACTCTAGTTTAGCTACTTGGATTGCATTTTTATGTTTAATTTGCTTCTTTAGCAACCATGGAAGCTATTGAAGCTTTAATCTTCGAATTTTGGACTGGATTACTTATTTCTTATGTGAAATTCAATTGTCGTAAGAGGTGTTTGTGCAAATCTTAAGTGTACAAGCTTTGATGATCATCTAGTTCTTGGTTGAAATCCTCACTCTTGCATGAACTAATACTGATTCGCTTCTTACTAAATCGAAATATACAAGAAATCAAGCTTTTCTGTTTGTTAATTGGGAGGCATTGATACATTTCATCGAAGAATATTGAATTATCATCTTTTGGATATTTCCCTCTTCCATTTCAGGTCTCCTATCTTCCTAATTCATTGCTTATGATGGAGAAATTTTACGTTTTCATCATTTAGCTGAACTAAATGCTGGTTTATGCATGTTCTTCATTTTTCTGTTCATACATATGATGTGGGTCTGATAATTTGAATACGGTTCATTAAGATGATGAACGATCGTTCTTAAGTTTGCAATTTGTTGCGGTTCGGTGATCGTGTCGGTATGTAGATTCTCGAAGTTGTTTTGATTCTAAAATTTGATGTTTTTGTTTGTAGATATATGATTGGATGAGCAATAGAGGAGAGACATTTAAATTAACAGCTAGTGATGCTGCTATACAATTGGATCTTATTTCAAAAGTCTATGGAATTG
>NW_019272101.1:42774-43285 GCF_002738345.1 Cucurbita maxima | reverse complement strand
CGTATAATATATGGATATCATCTCGTGGATTACAAGGATCGATTGAGAAAATGGAAGAAGTGTATGAGCGGATGAAGCAAGACAGGACCATCAATGCCAATTGGACTACATTCAGTACCATGGCCACGATGTATATTAAGACGGGACTGATCGAAAAGGCTGAAGAATGCTTGAGGAGGGTCGAAAGTAGAATTGTTGGTCGGGATCGAATACCGTTTCATTATCTGATGAGTTTGTATGGTAGTGTTGGTAACANTCTCAGTGTGGCAGATAATTTAGACATCCCTGCGTATACAATGGGAAGAAGATTTTCTTCGAATATCAACAAAAGAAGTTCAACTTAAAGGTTCTTCAAAATGTAATTAATATTTTCAAGAAAATGCGCAAGGACATTCCTCTTCAGAGTAAACCGACAACCTCCTTGACATATAGCTTTAAGAAATTGGAAAATCAGCAGCAGAAAAAACATCAAGAAAGTAGCACAGCAAGAGCAGTACCTTCAATCTCTAAT
>NW_019272101.1:41410-42652 GCF_002738345.1 Cucurbita maxima | reverse complement strand
TATTTCAACTTAAAATCCAAGAGCCTATATCCATTTGTATTTAATACTTCATAATGTAATTTATCACGTCGAGAAAAAGCGTAGAGCGTGAGAACATTTCCTTCTCAGAGAAAACCTAAGACTACCGTTTCATATGAATATTTAAGAAATTAAAGAATATCAGCGAGCGAGCGAGATACATACGAAAAACCGCGCAGCAAGCACAGTACCTTCGTTACGCAATTGTGATGGATTTCAACTAAAAAGCCTCTTATAACCATTTCAATTCATATCTTCGTAATATAAATTATCACATCGAGAATGTGCGTCAAGAACATTTCCTGCTCATAGAAAACCTACGACTTCATTTACTACAGACGATTTAAGAAACTCGAGAGCGACAGAGACAAAAATCGCAAAGCTACACAGTGCCTTCGTCATCCAATCATGAGAGTACTAAGAACGAATCGAATCATATAAACGAATCGAAAACGCGATCAATTTCGAAACGAGCAGAATGTTGCGTCCAAGTAAAGATCCAATTCAGGCGTCTGATTTAAACAAACCGTAGCGAATAACACTCAAACAAGAACAGCAAAAATTAAATTGCAATAAACCTGAAGACGATATCGAAGACCGGAGTTACGAATACCTCGTCGGCCGATGGATGCAGAGCTTCGTTTAAGAAACCGCCTTAGCGCGCGCTTACAAAGCTGCCGCGAAGTTCACCTCGATAACCAAATAATATGATGTGAAACATTTTAAATGGGCTTTTAAAAGGAAGAGGATAGGAATAGGATTAAATTTCAATTCGGTACCCGACTTTCTTTATTTTTCTATTTTGACCCCAAATTTTGACACATTTTTAATTATTAATTTCAATTTAATTATTTTGATCATTTCTTTATTTTACCTTTAACAAAATATATATATATATATATATATATATAAGCGTATATATTTTGCCATGAACACTATATTATACAGAACCAGACAAATTCATGTGATAATACACAAATAGATTTGTTCGAAATAAATAATGCAGCCTGCAAAAGGAGAAAAGATTGCATACCGTAACTCTAATGCTTAGCTTAGCTAGGAGTTTTAGGAGCGAAACAAAAAATTTACCTCGTCTCGATTGAAGTCGATTCAAGACAAATGTTTATACGAGAACCCTTTATAGTTTCTTACGTTTACGTTTATTTGTTTTTTGGTGTAGCTCGAGTTTTATGAATGAAATAGGCTAACCCCATCTTCAACCAA
>NW_019272101.1:33062-41362 GCF_002738345.1 Cucurbita maxima | reverse complement strand
AACCAAGATGTCGGGAACCATGCATAACGCATGTCTACGTGAAAAGTTAACTATATAGTCATCATTGACCTCTCAATGAGATCGACTAAAGAGTTTGTTGTGATAAATTATTCTACTATTTTGGTTCATGGGTCGACCCTTTTATATGGGTCGAATTTTGTTACGATTTATGACCTTTTAAAATTATAAATTAATTCTCCCAATTTTTTATTTTTATTAAAGGTAAAATTAAAATTTTAAAATTTATAAAAATTTAAGGTTGGGTAGAGAGAAAATTTAAATTTATATAATTATATAATTATTTTTTAAAATTTTCGAGAGATCAGTTTAGAAATTTAAAACACGGAAAAAATTAAAACTTTATTGACCTTTTCTGATATTTTCTAACTTCGCAAGAAATCATGAGAAACAGACAAGGGCAAATAAGTAAATTCCCAAAACCTTATCGAGAAACTGAAAAGCACAGAGCTTGCGCGCATTCGCACGCACTCTCTTCAACCCTAACAGAGACGGCGGTGGAGACGACGACGACGACGACGACGACGAGGATGCTTCTCCAAACTTCCGTTCACCACTACAATGTCTCTCTCTCCTCTTCGACTTCTTATTCGCATAAATTGCCGCCTGTAATTCAATCTCAGGCTTTTTTCCGGAATGTAAATTATCGGAGGCTTCCACTCTCTATAACCTGCTCAATTTCCCAAACTCATAGCTATGGAACTGTGGATTTCGAGCGAAGGCCTATGGTGAAATGGAACGCAATTTACAGAAGGATATCGCTGATGGAAAATCCCGAGTTAGGCTCTGCGAGTGTACTGAACCAGTGGGAGAACGAGGGCAAAAAGATTACGAAATGGGAGATTTTTCGAGTCATTAAGGAGTTGAGAAAGTACAGGCGCTATGAAAGGGCTTTGGAGGTAAAGTAGATAATGATTTTAGGTAGTTTTTGGATGCATATACTGGAGTTTATGAATTGGTTCAATTTGGTTGCGAATTGCGATGTTCGATTCATCTTTTATTGGAGAAAAAAGAGGTAGAAATTATCATCGATTCAAATAGGTTTCTGCTAACTCTAGTTTAGCTACTTGGATTGCATTTTTATGTTTAATTTGCTTCTTTAGCAACCATGGAAGCTATTGAAGCTTTAATCTTCGGATTTTGGACTGGATTACTTATTTCTTATGTGAAATTCAATTGTCGTAAGAGTTGTTTGTGCAAATCTTAAGTGTACAAGCTTTGATGATCATCTAGTTCTTGGTTGAAATCCTCACTCTTGCATGAACTAATACTGATTCGCTTCTTACTAAATCGAAATATACAAGAAATCAAGCTTTTCTGTTTGTTAATTGGGAGGCATTGATATATTTCATCGAAGAATATTGAATTATCATCTTTTGGATATTTCCCTCTTCCATTTCAGGTCTCCTATCTTCCTAATTCATTGCTTATGATGGAGAAATTTTACGTTTTCATCATTTAGCTGAACTCAATGCTGGTTTATGCATGTTCTTCATTTTTCTGTTCATACATATGATGTGGGTCTGATAATTTGAATACGGTTCATTAAGATGATGAACGATCGTTCTTAAGTTTGCAATTTGTTACGGTTCGGTGATCGTGTCGGTATGTAGATTCTTGAAGTTGTTTCGATTCTAAAATTTGATGTTTTTGTTTGTAGATATATGATTGGATGAGCAATAGAGGAGAGACATTTAAATTAACAGCTAGTGATGCTGCTATACAATTGGATCTTATTTCAAAAGTCTATGGAATTGCGAGTGCTGAAGATTACTTCGTAAGGTTGCCTAAAAATTTGAAGGATAGAAGGACATATGGAGCTCTTCTGAATGCCTATGTGAAAGCAAGACAGAGAGAAAAGGCAGAAACTCTACTTGCAAAAATGAGAACTAAAGGTTATGCGATTCACACGCTTTCGTTCAATGTAATGATGACTCTCTACGTGAACTTCAAAGAGTACGAGAAAGTCGAGTCGTTAGTGTCGGAAATGATAGAAAAGGGCATTCGCCTAGACATTTACTCGTATAATATATGGATATCATCTCGTGGATTACAAGGATCGATTGAGAAAATGGAAGAAGTGTATGAGCGGATGAAGCAAGACAGGACCATCAATGCCAATTGGACTACATTCAGTACCATGGCCACAATGTATATTAAGACGGGACTGATCGAAAAGGCTGAAGAATGCTTGAGGAGGGTCGAAAGTAGAATTGTTGGTCGGGATCGAATACCGTTTCATTATCTGATGAGTTTGTATGGTAGTGTTGGTAACAAAGAAGAAACTTATCGAGTGTGGAAGGTTTACAAAACTATTTTCCCGACCATTCCGAATTTGGGATTCCATGCTATAATCTCTGCTCTAATCAGGGCAGGGGACATTGAAGGTGCCGAAAAAATTTATGAGGAGTGGCTATCCGTTAAGACAGCGTACGACCCTAGAATTGCCAATCTTTTCATGGGGTGGTATGTTAAGGAAGGCATGTCGAGCAAAGCTGAGAGCTTCTTTAATCACATGGTTGAAGCTGGGGGAAAGCCAAATTCGAGTTCATGGGAGATCCTCGCCGATGGGCTTTCGAAAGAGGGTCGAGTTTCTGACGCTTTAGCTAGTTGGAAAGAAGCGTTTTCTGCCGAGGGTTCGAGGACTTGGAGGCCAAAGCACTTTAAGGTGTTGGCTTTCTTCAACCTCTGTGAGAAAGAAGGCGACATCGCCAGCAAGGAGGTTCTTGTTGGATTGTTAAGGCAGTCGAAATGTCTTCAAGACAAAGCATACGTATCACTCATTGGTTTGTCGGACGAGACAATCGACAACGATGTAGTTTCGGGGGAAGGTAGCAATATCGACGACGAAAGTGACAAAACCGTGTATGAGTCTGATGATTCTGAGATGCTTCTCGAGATGTGACAGATTCAATGACATTGTCATCTATCTATGGTTTCTGGGATTCATAATCAGAAATTTGGAAAAAATATTTTATCTGCGTGTCGTCCCGGTACCGGTCCGGTCCTGGAGGTTTGAGAATGATCATCAGTGGTTCAGTCTTCACGTGTAGAGGAGGTGAGAGCAACTTGGGATTTTGCTTTGGGGTGTGGGAGTTTGGTTAAACCCAAAGCTATACTCAGCAGAGGTATGTTTATTTAGATCTTTGTATGAATTTCTAAATGTAATTTTCCCAGATAGAAATCTTGGCATTTACTGAATAGGGTGGAAATTTTAGTGCAATTCCCTCATGGGCGGCTTTGATTAATAGCTTTTAAAAAGTATTGGTTTCCATCTTATTAGTGTTAGATGAACACACGACTCTCTATAGTGATATAATATTGTCCACTTTGAACATAAGCTTTCGTGACTTTGCTTTGAGCTTCTCAAAAGGCCTCATACTCATAGAAATAGTATTTTTTTAATTATAAATTCATGATCATTCCTTAAATTAGCCGATGTGGGACTTTCATCCAACACCTCCCCTCGAACAAAGTACGCCTCCCCTTAATCGAGGCTCGACTCCTTTTTCTTTTTGGAGTCTTAGTCATGTTTTGAGGCTCACAATACTTTTGTACGACATTTGAGAATTTTATCGACATGACTAAATTTAGGGCATGACTCTGATACCATGATAGATAAACACACGACTCTCCACAATGATATAATATTATCCAATTTAAGCATAAGCTCGCATCTAACAATAAGGTCGCTAATAGGATCATCTAAGCATAGTTTAATTGGTTAATATGTATATATATATTTTTGTATGATAATATAAGAAAGATTTGAAATGACAGTCGTTTTCGGTCATGAAATTGGAGTTGATGTTTTTTTAACGGTCTACAGCTCAAATCCGTGCTAGAAGTTGGCATCATCAAGTTGGAAACAGCTCGCCAATTGCAAAATGAAATTAATACAACCAATTCCAACTTGCTTTTAACGTGTCTTGTTTTATTCTATTGTTTGAATACAACATTTTTAATCACAGAAAAATCTTGTTTTACTAATTTGAGTTGTCAAAAATAGACGTTTTGAATTAAAAATTAAGTGAGGTAATTATTATAATAATACTCTTGCATAAAATTTACATAAAATTTAATATCGCTGCAGATTTCGCCTCCCTATCAATCTTAATCTCCACAAAATTTTCTACGTATTTTTTGTCGGGATTAGAATAGGAATTCCTTATGCAGAATCTCAAGGTTCGAGTTTTCTGTGAATTTTTTTTTTTTTTTTGTACTTTTTAAAAAAACTGGAGGGAGAATATAATTCTCGTCTTCGGCCCTTTTTAGCCAACAAGGAAAAATCTCTTCCCGTTCCCCTCTCCCCATTTCTCGTTTAAAAGGAGATTCTCCACCTTGTTTGAGCTGAACCCTCATGGGATCCCAACCCGAGTTAAATAGTCATCTCTACCTACGAGTTACTTGATAACTAAATGTTGTAGACGCTCAACTGATTAAGAAATTATATCCTTGACCAGAAAAACAAAAGTTCAAATCTCGGCTCCACATATTATTAAACTAAAAAATAAAAATTAAACTTATATTTGATATGTAATATTCATTGCAATAGCGTCTTTGTTCCTCTTATGAGTTTTAATTCCAAACATCATTACCCAAAATGTCCCTAGAGAGCCACTTAGCCAACCCCACGATAAAAGAAGTCCATGCCGAATTCTCGTGTCCTTTTCGGTCATTAAATAATTTCTTTAAAAAAATATTTTCTAAATGGTTAAAATTATACCAATTTAATTTTAAATTTCTTTTTTATAAAAAAAAATAATATCATCAAATAGTATGGTCCGGGACTAAAGTAATTCAAGTGGTAGAGACGTGTTTTGGGTGACCTTATTGCACGACAATAAATTTTTAATTAACAGGTAAACAACATTATTTCGTCTCTGAGTGTTAGATTTTTTTTTAATAAATATAATTTTTATTTTTCGGAGTGTTTTAAAGATAAGATTAAATTTACTAATTAAAATTACAACGGTAAATGGATAAGTAAAAAATAAATAAACTAAATATTATCTTTAAAAAAAAACCAAAGGTGAAAATAAAAGGAATAAAATAGTATTTAAACGATAAATAGATAAACATGTTCCATTAGCGCCCACGCCCTCCACGCTTCTATATAAAAACCATGAATTTCCAATTTGCCGGACACTACAACCAGAAAAATCAAAACCAAAACCAGAAAAAGCTCTGAATCTTGCTTGATTGTTCATCAATGGCGGAGCTAGAGGACCCGACTGTGATGCCGAAACTGATCAATTTTCTCTCTTGTCTTCTTCAAAGAGTGGCTGAATCCAACGATCAAAACCTCTCTGTTCATCTTCAACATCACAAAATCTCAGCCTTCCATGGCTTAACTCGTCCCGCCATTTCAATCCAAAGCTACTTGGATAGGATCTTTAAGTACGCCAATTGCAGTCCCTGTTGCTTTGTCGTTGCCTACATTTATCTCGATCGCTTTGTTCAAAGGCAGCCCTCGCTGCCCATCAATTCCTTCAATGTTCATCGCTTGCTCATCACTAGCGTTCTTGTTTCTGCTAAATTTATGGATGATACGTGAGTTTCTTAATCTTCTTGAAAATGTGGTATTTGATTTGGTTTTTTTTTTTTTTTTTTTTTTTTTTTTTTTTTACTTTTTCGAGTATGCCCGCAAGGTTACTGATGAAATGCCTAAATGAGTTCTGTTTTTTGAATGTCGGATAGGGGTTTTGAGACGTCGATTTGGCTTGCTAATTATGTTTTTTAAATTGAAATTGTGGTTTTTGATTGACGAAAACTTGATGTTTTTAAAGATTCTTTCATCTCAAATTTTGATGATCTTTATATGGGTTTGTTTTGATGAATCTGATGCTATGAGCAACTTGTTTGTTTTTTGGGAATCTTCTTGTCCTTGTTCATCATTTCATCATATAGTCGCTGAATATCTCTCATTTTCGACAGCTAGGCAGCCAGCAAAAAAGCATAGTGAACCAACCATACATGAATTTACTTTACAAATTTACTTCCATAAACAGCATTTTCCCCAAAAACATCAAAAAGGGGCTTTGAATTTGGGCAATTTGAGTTGAAATTTGCGCAATTTGTTATGCTTATTCAGGTACTATAACAATGCATATTATGCAAAAGTGGGAGGGATCAGCACAGCGGAAATAAACTTTCTTGAAGTGGATTTCTTGTTTGGTTTGGGCTTTCATTTGAATGTCACTCCCAACACTTTCCATTCTTATTACTCATATCTTCAAAGACAAATGCTTCTGCTACAACCTCCTCTCAGTAGCACTTCTGCAAAATCAGAGCTGATTCTTACAGCCAGAGCTCTGAAACCCCACTTTTGTTTTGATGAAGATGAAGCTTCCCATAAGAAGCAACAGCTTGCAGCTGTTTGAACAAATTTTTTACCCAAATTTGGATTCAAAATTTGGAGATCGTGGGCAAATTCCTCAGCCCATTTGGAGCAAAACCCAGGTTTCTAAAACTGGATTCTCTCTAGTTTTGAGCATGAATTTGTTCTGTTGTTTGCCTGATTAGATAGCTTTATTCAGCCACTGACTGGATGAGTCTGTAATGTATGTATATATGTATCTCTCACATATACACACACCAACACAGCTTTGCAATTTTGGGTATGGCAGATTTGGGTTCTGATCCTCTTTCATGGTCAGATCTTTGTTCTGTTTTCGATCTGTTTTGGTTATGAGTTCTTGGGTTTGAAATTTTATTTTGCATACAGATGAGATAATTCATTAGTGTTTTAAAAGATTTTGCATTAGTTTATTCATTACCTATAACATCTACTAGTGGTGGATTAGATAATATCTACTAGTGGTGGACTTTGGCCGTTACGAATAGTATCAGAGTCAGTCACCGGGCAGTGCGAGGCACTAGTCGGAATAAGGCTAGACCCTCTCTAAAATCATGAGACTGACGACGATACGTAATGGACCAAAGCAGACAATATCGACTAGTGGTGGACATGAGTTGTTACAATTGTGATTTTTTTAGCACGACAAATCTTCTATTAGTAAAAAAAAAATATTTGAGATACTTCTTTAAAAGGGTTCTAAAAGACGTGCATGTAAAACAAATCACACCGATATTGCATATCTTTATCCAATTTAAAGTCTCTTGAATCTCTATAAACCGAAAAAATTTTGTAAAGCGATTTTTTTTTTTTAAATGTTATTCTAATGTTTTTAGTTTAAAAATAAGTGGTTAATTTTAAGGTTTTTTTTAATCCCATCTCTCTTTCATGGAAGAGGACACAAAACTTTCAAAATATGCATAAAATCCTCATTGACCCATTTGTTTCAATTAGAGGCACTAAGGTACACAAGGTATTGTCCTTTCAATATGGGTGAAAAGGGTGTCAAGAATCAATTAAATTAAAATATATGATTTTTACGTTTCCTCGATCCACCCGAGCATAGTTTAATAGGTTAGGCATTAATATCACTAGGTCAACTCGAGCATAGTATAGGTTGTTGGGCATTAACGTTTCTAAGGTTTCATTTAAAATGTTGTAGCATCTAAAATAATTGTTGAGGCAAATTAATGTTCAATAAATTTTAATTTCAAACATAGAAACGAAAAACATACCATTTAAGTATATTTGATTAAATTTATTAGATGATAAATATTTTAAATATATATATATAAATAATTTTAAATTACAAGTAATTTTGTTTAATCAATTAATTAATTACAGTAAATATATTAAATCCACCCATACATGAAGCAATTGAGCTGTCCATCATGCTTATGATAATTTAAAATTTAATCTCTCAAATAAAATGAAAAGGGATTTAATCATCAATTTATTTAATTTTTATTTATTTATTATTATTTTGTAGTTATTGACAGTTGGCTTGGTTGTTTAAAGTGGAACAAAGAACATGTGCATTCATGGACATGCACCAAACCAACATGGATCCAACTCATTGGTAGTTGTCAAATTGTTTTTTTTTTTTCTCAATTTGTGGTTGTGAAATTTTTTCCATTATTTTCATTTAAATTTCGGTTAAATTATAAAAATAAAATATTTTTAAATTTTCAATTTTTCATCAGCGGTTTATATTTTATTTATTATGATTAATTAAATTATTAAATTTTGGCTAAACTATTAATAAATAAGAAAATGGCTAAAATAAAAATATAATTAATAAAATCCAAGTAATATTACATGTAATATTTTATAAGTTTGTGTATAAATATATTAAACAATAATATGATCTGTATAACCAAGGGGAAGCCTAAAAGCGTCTTTTCCCCCAAACACCAAGCCTTTC
>NW_019272101.1:23009-31669 GCF_002738345.1 Cucurbita maxima | reverse complement strand
GATCATACATAAATTTTAATTAATTATGATATTAATAAAAAAGGAGTGACAATTAATTAATTTAAAAGAATTAAATCCAAAATTCAAGAGTAAAAATGAAATATTTTGAAAATTAGAGATTAAATATAAAATTAACTCGAAATTAATAAATATTTTGAAATATAGTGACCAAATAGAAAAACTCGAAAATCAAAAATGTATATATATATATATATATTCTAATTGTTTAAAATAAAAAAATGAGAAAAAAGGAAAAAAAAATGTGACCTCTTGCTTTGAAGGCGGGGAGAGATGAACGTGAGTGCATAAAGAGCTAAGAAGAAGAAGCTTAGAGACATCAGAGCAACAGAAGAAGATTTTGCTGCACCCTTTGTTCCTCTCAATTGCCCATTTTACATACATTAGGGTTTCATTTGATAGCTGATCTGCTTCACATAACAATATCCCTACACCCATGCATTATAAATGTTGTAAGTAGCATATTATGCCTCGTTCACCTATGTTCGGTCCTTCTATCAGCCTCGAAATAAAAGAGCAGACATTTGAATCAACAACAATAGAAATTCTCGAGCTATGTTTAGGTCAATAGTTAAACTTATGACCTATCATGTAACAGCCCAAGTATATCGCTAACATATATTGTCCACTTTACCTCGTTATATATCGTCATTAGCCTCACGGTTTTAAAACGCATATGTTTCGTTCCTCTCTCCAATTGATGTAAAATCTCACAATCCAGTCCACCCCCTTGGGGACCAGCGTTCTCACTAGCACACCGTTCAGTGTCTAGCTCTGATACCATTTATAACAACTCGAGCCCACTACTAGCATACATTGTCCGCTTTGACCCGTTACATATCATCGTTAGCCTCACTTTTTTTTAAAATGTGTTTACTAGAGAGAAGTTTCTGCACCGTTATAAGAAATGTTTCGTTCCCCTCTTCAACCGATGTGGGATCTCACAATTCAATCCACCCCCTTACGGACCAGCGTCCTCATTGGCACACCGCTCAGTGTCTAGCTCTGCATACCATTTATAACAACTCAAGCCCATCACTAGTATATATTATCAGCTTTGGTCGATTACGTATCATCGTTAGCCTCACAATTTCTTTAAAATGTGTCTATTAGAGAGAAGTTTCTATACCATTATAAGGAATGGTTCGTTCACCTCTATCTCACACATTCATAAAACATTAAGAATCAAATACGAAAAATGAAAATTTGAACATATGATAACCAATCATAAAAAGACAAATATTAATAAATCGACTCTTTACGGATTTTTTTTCTAATTCAAACTCTTCACTCTTTAACTAATGATATATGTTTTAACCCGTTGGACTATGTTCAAATTGAAATTTTTTACTATATAGTCGATATATATTTAGATAAAAAAAATACGATTAATTAGTTAAATTAACGCATGTACGTAGTACCTCGACATCTGGCATGATTACATGGCAAAGGGGATTGAGTTTCTTTGATGAGCTGGTCAATGACTTGTTTCTCAAAGCCTTTGGTTTGTGAGAGATTGACTTCCACACAATGAGATGATTCCTTCACCTTTACTTCAATGCTCCCCACCATTTCACTCTGCCACGTCACACAGCTTCAACTTATTTAACCAACACCCCTCCACGTCATTAAATCCATTCTTCTTTTTATAGCAAGTTTAATTAAATGAAAAGAAAAAAAGAACAAAAATATTATTTAAATGTAAAAAAACATTTTTAAAATATAGAGGTAGAGTTTGTAATTGCATGGTCCTTAAGGGGCACACTTGTAATTCAACCAAAGAATATATATATATATACACATAAAAGGGAAAATAAAACCCACCTTCAAGGCAAAAACTCTACCAACTTCCTTAACCTGTGGAGAAATAAAAGAATAAATAAATAAATAAAAGAGTAAGCCAAATTCCATATTTAAAATATAAAAGGAAAACTATAAATATAAGACAATAATAGAAAAATGAGTTAATTCCAATTATATCCCTATCTTGAGAATTTCCTAATTTATAAAATTTTAATTATTTCAAATAATTCAATAAAATAGAATCATAGAACTCGAGCCCAACTAAAAAAAACAATACTCGAGATATTGTTCACTTTGAGCATAAGCTCTCATGATTTTGTTTTGAGATTCCCCAAAAGTCCTCATATATATTAATGAAGATAGTATTCCTCACTTATAAACTCATGATCTTCCACTAAATTAACCAATGTGGGACTCATTCCCAATAATCCTCAACAATCCTCCCCTCGAACAAAGTACATTATAAGCCTCCTCTAAGACTTATGGAGCTCTCGAATAGCCTCTCTTTAATTGAGGCTTGACTTCTTTCTTTGAAGCCCTCGAACAATATCACCGTGTAAGTATATTTCTACACATCACCATTAAATTTTTTACAATTTATCATAACAATACTAAACTACATCTAGAGATGTATAGGACGGTGACCCCGACAAGGAAGCCTTTATCATTGAAATATTAAATTGAATAATAATTTCATATAAAAAATAAAATATAATTTTTAAAAACTAAAATTTTAATGTCACACCTAGTCTTCTATGATACGGAAATGATATAATAAGATAAGAGATTAATTAAGGCATACTGACAATACACCTCCATTGCTTGTTCACCGAAAGCCTGTCTGAGCATAGCTTGAATCATCGTCCTTTTCCCAACTCCCGGCGGTCCTTCGAATATATAATGCCCACAACCCTTCTCCTCCACCACTTTCTTCAACTCACACGCCGTTTGCCGATTGCATATAAAATCCTCCAGCACTTTTGGCCTGTACTTATCCCCCCACGTGTACCTTTCCTTCTCCTTCTCCTTCTCCGACGCCTCCCCTCCGCCGTCCACCCCCACTCCACTCCTTCCCTCTCTCCGCCCGTACATTACTAATCTCTCCCTCAACAGCTTCTCTTCCTTCTCCGTCGCCAACCGCTCAATCTTCTCCGGAGACGACGAAGTAGCCAACGACGTCGTTTTACCAACAACTGTTGTCGTCGTTGGAGTTTCGTGTTGATGATGAGCTGGCGGCTTCTTATTGGGTTTTCCTATGAGGCATGGGGCCCACTCCTTGAGTTTGGAAACGACGGCGTATGAGAGAGAGGTTTGAGTTTGGGCCGTGGTTGTTGAGCTGGCGTAGTGGTGGGGACCAGTGGTGACGTGGGTGGTGGTGAGTGGGCCATGGTGGTAATTGATGGCGAGGGAGGAGTCAGTGAGGCCGCGGTAATAAGGGCTGGATTTAAGGGGGGTTTTATCGAGGTCGTCGATTCGTTCGTTGTGGGCTTGGAGGCTTTCTTCCGTCAAGTCGGAGTTCCGGGAGAAGAGGTTCAGGCGGGCTAGGAGTTTGGCTAGCTTTGTGGACCAGGAGGATTTTGAGGAGGAGGAGGCTGTGGAGATGCTCCAATGGCGGCGTTGGCGGCGGCGCGTGTTGGAGTCTGACAAGGAGCGGCGGAGAGAGGAAGAGGAGGAGAAGTTGGGTTGTTGTTGTGTGGCAGCCATGAAGATCAAGTCGGGAGGAGGAGACGGCGGAGGAGATCAGGAGAGATGAAAAAGTCGTACGTTTCCATTTGAAAGGGAGAGAAAAGGCTGGGAATGAGAAATGAGGTTTATAGGAAAGTTTTGAAAAAAAAGAGTATATTCTTTTTAACAAATTATTATTATATTTTAAAAAGTATCTTATAAATTAACTAATATTAAATTCAAACAAAATTAAAATTAAAACACACAATAAAGTATTAAATGACAAGATTTTAAATAAACTTTTACCTTTTAAATTAAAATTAAATTTAGTGATTTATTAAATAAACTTAAAATTAAAATAATTTTTAAACCAAATTTAAAATATTATATATAATACCCAATTTTTATAAAATATGTTGAACAAAACTTGAGAATCTATTAAATTAAAATAAAATAAAATATAATTTTAAATTTAAATATTTAATTATTTTAATGGGAGCCGATATTGTTTGGAGGGGGTGGAGAATACAAAGGAGGCGATAAAAGCCATGCATAATTTTCAACAGCTTTGTTTGCGTTTCCGGAGGCAGGCGGAATAAGCAATGGATCGAGTTTGAATTTTCAATTTAATTTAATTTTTTTATAAGCTATCAGTAATAGTTGTAGTTCAATAATTTAAATATAAATCATCCGTCCAAATATTAGAAATTCAATTTTTTAATTTAAAATTTTTTGAGTTGTTGATTTGATTTATATTATTATTACGTCTTATTTAAATAAAAAATTCATTAATTAAAGATTGAAACTGAAATACGGTTAGATATATTTAAAAAAAAAAAATAGTATTGGGCCGAAAGATTATGGGCCTTAAGTCCACGTTAAGCCTTTAATGGGCCGGGCTTTGCACGAACTCATTTGGGCCCATTTGATTAATTGAAATTGAAACAAATGCTACGCAAATCAAAGTATGTGATTCTGAGTTCGAACCGGATTTAGACCGGTGTATAGAATTTCCTTAATATTTTCCTGCATCCCCGTTCATGTAACCTACTTATTTTGAATTACCTCTACGAGTAAATACTTATCTAATTAGTCTATGTATGCAACTAACTAGTTCCTTACCGAACCACCTTTAATGGCTTATCGCTAGTAAAGATAGTTGACAGTTTTCTAGCGCTTCATCATTTAGATCGAAGGCTCTTGTGTCAAGACACATTGTCAAAACTTAGCTCGATGAAGGGGCCATTAATTAACTTTCAAAAAATTGAAGAATGAATATGGCACCGAGTGACTTGAATTTCTCATAGAAGGTGCTGCTAACACCATAAAACAGAGAAATGTTTCGGTCCATATTCTGTATGGGCGTTAGAGCATTGAACATGATGATGTCATCCTCAGCTTCTTCAGACTTATCTTGCTTAGAATTTCAACTTTAATATTTTTATCTTTAATATCTGATATTATTAAATTAAGATTAAAAATTATACTTATAGCTTTGACGTAATTGATTTATATTATCATTTTTTTAAAAAGAATATTAAGAAAAAGCACTTATGGGTCTAATCACCTTTAAGACAACCTAAGCTACCATTCCCATACATTATATTATATTATATATGTATATATATATATATATTTCTCCTATATTTATTATTATTATTATTATTTTCTTTTTTTTTTAATCTCTTCATGGCTGGCTTAGACTTGGGCTTTGCTTCTCACTTTGTTAATCAATTTCAGCACCCTTCCGTCGATCTCCGCCTGCAGCGGCGGCCGGATGCCGACGAAGGTTACGGCCAGTTTCACGACGGTGATGAAGACCACAACATCTCACAACAACCCAACTCCGGCGGAGAAATTATGGGTCGCCGCCCGAGAGGCCGACCGCCCGGTTCGAAAAATAAACCGAAGCCACCGGTTATTAGTACCAGAGAAAGCGTTAACACCCTTCAAGCCCACGTCCTGGAAGTCAACACTGGTTGCAATGTGTTTGACTCGATCGCCACGTATGCTCGGAAATGCCAACGTGGCATCTGTATCCTGAGCGGTACTGGCACCGTCACTAATATTACCTTGCGACAACCTGCGACCGGTAGCGCCGTTATCACACTCTCCGACAGGTATGTTAAACTCAAAATTTTATAGATTAATAATTAGGTTAGTTTTAATTTTAATTTTTTTAATTTATTACAAAGTTAATTGAATTTCATTAAATTTTGTTGGATGATGAAAGTTCCACCTAGGTTAATTTAGGGAATGATCATGGTTTATAAAGGAAAAATACTAACTCTATTTGTATAAAACTTTTTGGAAAACCCTACAGTAAAACCATGAGAGCTTATGGTCAAGGTAGACAATATCATACCATTGTGGAGAGTCGTGTTCGTCTAACATGGTATCAGAGTCATGCCCTAAACTTAGCCATGAGTTTATAACGGGGAACTCTAATGTAAATCCATAAGAACTTATGTTCAAATTAGACAATATCATACAATTGTGGAGAGTCGTGTTCGTCTAACAAATTTGATCTATAATTGCAGGTTTGAGATATTATCTTTGTGGGGTTTGTTTTTGCCTCCGCCGGGGGCGACGAGTTTGAGTATCTTTCTCTCCGGAGGGAAAGGGCAGGTTATCGGAGGGAAGGTTGTTGGCTCTTTGATTGCGTACGGACCGGTGATTGTCATCGCTTCGTCGTTTACCAATGTTGGTTATGAGAGGCTGCCGTTGGACGACGGCGGCGGCGGCAGGGACCCGTCGGGTGGGTTGCCATTCTTGAATATGCCGTTGAACACGTCGGGGAATGAAGAACAGCTGCCGGTGGACGGATGGCGCGGTGGGAGAGCATCTTATTAAGCTTCAAGATTGGGGAAAAAAAGGTTAGGGAAATTGATATAATAATTGTTTAGATTAATGCTAATTTTATTGCGTTTGTGGTTTAAAGATCATTAGAGATTGGAAAACTTCTGTACCAAAACCAAAACCAAAGCAACCAACCCGATGAATTCCAATAATTTTCGGCAAATCTAAACCAGGTTTTCCTTTAAGTTCATCACAAAATATTTCTAGATCCCAATACACCAAATGCTAGATAGCTGATAAGAAGCACAATCCAGAAAACATAATATGTGCTCCGGCCACACTTTCGTAACTCCAAATACCCAGATTCGATATAGTCCTTTCTGTGATACTCCAACCCCCTATGAATTGGTTATTCCTAAACGAGTCATGAAGGGTATAACGAGAAAATTAATAATATTAATATTAGTGATAGTATTATAACTCAAATGTTTGAAAATTAATAATATTTAATTTTTATAATAAATATTTGATTTTTAGATTTTTATAATTCTATAAGAAAAATAGAATTTCATTTAATAACTTAAAAGTTTAGTTTTTATATCTCAAAAAAAAAAAATTAATGTTATATTTGCTAGATATTCATTTTTAGCCAAATTAAATTTACGACTTAATTTGTTTAAAAAATAATTAAAAAAAAATGAGAGACGAGATGTCACGAGGTGGGTGCCACCTATTTCATCTTCCGTTCTCACGAAATTATTTATTTATTTATTTAGAGAATTACCACAGTAAATTTGGTAAATTTGGTAAATTTGGAAGGATCAAGTTCATGTAATTTTACTGTTTATTATTCTTTGATTTTTTTTAATATAATAAATCATAATAAATCAACATATTTCATATATATATATATATAATTTAAATTTTAATATTAACGTAAACCTAATATTTAATTTAAAAATTATAATTAAAATCTAATATATTTATATTAAGCAGAGTAAAAAAATGGCAGTAACGGAGAATCACTCCCTTTCGAAGTGGATTCTAACAGATAAAATGAACATGTATGGTTGAGAAACAAATGAAACAAAACAGTAAATAATAAAAATTATTAGTTTTTGAGAGTAAGAAAATTTAACTACAGTAACTTCTTAGAGGCAGGAGTTCCGGCCATGTAGATGGTGCAGGGGGTTCCGTCCAGTGCCATGCCGGAAGCCATGGAAATGTTGGCGGCGGCGGCGGCGGCGGCGGCGGCGGAAGGTACAAAGGAAGTGGGAGGATTATTGGCATACGTAGCCATTTCATTCTCAGCAATCATTCCAGCTCTGGCCACATGAAGATCCATTTCAGCTTCCGCCTCTTTTGCTAGTCTTACCTCATGAGCCACCTCCACTCTTGCCTTTGCTAGCTCCTTCTCAACCTACAATTCAACCCTTTCATATAAACCCTAAATTTTCGTCTCGATTTAAAATCGTACACGTCTTTTTTATCACGGAGTTTCATTTTTTCTTAATAAAACGTCTCATTTCTATCCCAAATTTTAGCTTTTTAAAACATTTTTTAGATTTGAGCTAAAGAGTGTGAAATCGAGTAGATCAGTTTCTACACCAAGAAATGTTTTGTTCCTCACTCCAACTGATATTAGATCTTTATTGTCACATCGCTCGATGTCTGGCTCTGATACAATTTACAAATAGTTATACTAGGAAGAGGTTACCACACCCTTTCCCCACTCAAACTGATTTGTAATCTCACATTAAGCTAGTGATCGATTGTTGTTTGGTTCTAGGTGGACGAAGAGTTAGATGAGGAAAAAAAGTATTGAATGAGCCGAGCCGCAACTATGTTGTAGCTATCTCTTAATAATCGGATAGAGATTCAAAACCTACATGGTCTCCTAATATCAAACACCATTATAAAAGTTCTTTCTCATACACATTTAACAGTGAAAAACTGTCAGCTCATTTTCAAATGTGATACTAACATGAACGGATTTACGTGTTTACCTTCTCTTCGGCCTTTGCCTCGGCCTTGGCCTTGCGCAGGACGCTCATGTCGTGGAGTTTTTCCTTGACAGCTTGCATTTTTAATTTTTTTAATTTTTTTTTTTTTTGGAATAAAAAAAAATGGAATAGTTTCTTTAAAGTGATTTGAATGTTAATGATTAAATCTAAGTTTTGGTCATATTTATAGTTTAATTGCATTCACTCACTTGGTTTTTATTTGGACAATTGTAGAATAAGCATGAATTTTAGGAAAGAATTTGTGGTTCAATTGAAGCCCACTCTCAAATAATTTGTGGCCTTCGCAATTTCATTTGTCCTACTCTCAAGTGAAAACGTGGTTTTTTTTTTTTTTTTTTTTTTTTTTTTTTT
>NW_019272101.1:6341-19663 GCF_002738345.1 Cucurbita maxima | reverse complement strand
AAAAAAAAAAAAAATATAAAATGTTCCAATTAATTTTAAAAAATAAATAATATATCCATATTATTTTAAAATTTAAAATTTTATTTTTATATTAGATAAAACGTCTAACTATAGTTTTAAATGTTAGAGGCTTTATCCAATTATAATAACGAAATTCAAACATTATTAGTTATTTGACAAAAAAAATCAAATATAAATTTTTTATTATAATTTCATGTAAATAAATAAATGTTTTATTACATTAATTGATTTTAATTAAGTAATGGTGTTAGTTAACTCACTTTTAACTGTTTTATTACATTAATTGATTTAGGTTAACTTATTTTTATTCGGTAAAAATATGCCTTAAATTTTAGGTTTTTGAATTTATTTAGTAATAGATAATTATTTTTAAATAAAAGTATATAAATTTTAAGGGTAAATAATTAGTACAATAATTATATTAAAAAATTAATTATACATATTATATTTTAAAAAAATTAAGTATGGTATCAATTATAATTAAATATAGATAAAATAAACCTATGTCTATATTTTCTCATGTTGATAGTAGATCATATAAATACAAGATATTGAATCTTATAAAATTTATATAGTTTTAATAAACTATTAAAAAAATAAAAAAAATACTTTAAATAATAATCTATTATTTAAAAAATCATAATTAATATTTAATTTGTGAGTAATTAATTAGAGTGATTATCCTTACTGTAATTAATAATATTTATAGTTAATTGATTAACCATATTAATTAAATGAATTAATATTTTCATGATTGGTTTTATAATGGTAGATTATTTAATAAATTAATTTCAATAAATATAAATAAATTGATTGATTATAAATTATTTCATTTAAGTAATTATATATATATATAGTTTAATACATTAAAAATCAACCTAACCTCTCGGCTTAATTGAAACATAATCTTAACTAAATGGTCAAATGTTCATATTGTCGTTTCTCGTATTTTTTAATTAAGAGTATATTTGAACGTGATCTTAAAATTACTAAAACCACTTTCATCGGGCGAGTTTTTCTTGGTTCAATTAAAAAAAAATCAAAAGATTACTATTATTTATTGGTTTAGGTTGTGTAAAAGTCCAAGTCCACAGCTTTAGCTCGTTACGGATCATCTTCAGCCTCACGGTTTGTGATCACACAATCTTCCCTCTAGGGAGGCCTAACGTCCTCGTTGGCACATCGACCAATGTCTGACTTTGATACCATTTGTAACCGTCCAAGCCTACCATTAGTAGATATTGTCTTTTTTGGCTCATTATATATTAACATCACTCTCACAGTTTTAAAAACACATCCAATTGGGAGATGTTTCCATACTCTTATAAAGAATGATTTATTATCCTCTCCAACCGATGTGGGATCGTTTATATGACTCAATGACTTGAACAATCTGTTCTACTTAACATGAATCATAAGGGTTAGATTTTGTTTTTAAAATTCATTCGAGATAGGTTGAATTTTAATTTTTTTTTCATTGGGACAACTCGACCGACCTGTATGAACATATTTAATTCAACCTAACTCACCAAAGAAGTTAAAATATTTAATTTTTACAGTAGGTTATTTTAACCGTAGGTTTTAGTGATGTGTGGGGAATATGATAATTTAATTATTAATGCAATTTATATTTTAGATATAATATGATCCATTTAAATAATTAAAATAATGTGGAAGAATTTCTATAACATGCAGCCATAATCCCCGCTAGGGAAGAATGGCGGCAAACTGAATCCTTAGCTATTTAGCTTCCACACTCATCTCTTTCCTATTTCATTTTGTTGAACCAGAGGTAGCATCTGCGAGCAATGGCGTCCTGGAATTCTACTGGAATTGATGAAGATCAGGTCTCGCTCTCTTTCTCTTCATCTCTATTTATCGTGCTTATACAGATTGAACAATGGCCGTTTTTCTGAAGCTATTGAAATCCATGTCGAACTCTGCTAGAATTTGTAATTTCATTAGCTTTTAAGTGATTAGAGTTTTCTCACGAAGCAGATGGATAATCCGTTATCACAGTGAAGCTCTTTTGACGTTTGTTGTTTACGTTTGTTCGTTAGCTGTAACTTTAAGTAAAGGAGGCTATAGATACTGAAATTTTTCTGAGAACTTAGAATCGTCGTACAAAATATGGTGCTTATTAGCTTAGTTGTTTTCTATCTACACGCACGATTTTAAATAGAGATGTTGATGATCATACATTTTTCAGATGTTAATTTCTTGGCAGCAGGTTTTAGTGGAAGAGAAGCGGTTTGCGAGGATATTGACTTTAAACAGACCTAAGCAGTTAAATGCTATCTCATTCACAATGGTGAGGCTTGCGATATCTCCACTTTAAGCGTAGTCTCGTGATTTATTGACGTTAATTTATCTAAGTTCGAGAAAATTGTCGGTCTATTTGTTCCTTCAGTCATGGATTAGCAATAATTGGACTATCTGGTCCTTGCTGGTTAACAAATTATATTCCATAAGCACCTAATTCTTGGGCTCAAGAACTCTGTATCTTGTTATTTACAAGCATTATGTGTCCCAATGTGAGTTTTGACAAGCCTGATGCCTCGTGGTTTAAAATTCTATCTCCAAGATTTGGGTAGAATCGACAAAGCAATGGGAGTGTTCATAACTGAGAACTAGATAAACGCTCTGTTTAGTGTTTTTCTTTTATCATTCAATCCAGGTTTCTCGGCTATTGGAACTCTTTTCTTCCTATGAGACAGATCCCTGTGTGAAACTTGTGGTTGTCAAGGTAAATCTCCATCAACAATTTTTATATATTGCTGTCATGTCCATTTTATCTTATTGTTCACCTACTGCTTCAATCGTTATCTTGTTCAAATGGAATTGTTCAATTACCTTAATGGAAAATATTGGAGGCGAAAGCATGACACTTGAAAAGGGATCCTGTCCATGCCATGTTTTAAACCTTAACTAACCATGTCACCATGAATTTTTCGGAAGACGAGTGTTATTTATTATTTATTTTTTAATTTCATACTTAGCTGTGTAAAGTTCTCATCTTATCAATTTCAATACTAAATTCAAACAAGTGGGATCTTCATATTTTATCAAAACCAAGTAATAAAATTACCCAGATCGCCCAACATTTAGCCCACATAGCATGCAAATCCAGTCACAAAAACAGTCTAAAATGAAGTTTCCCTCGTTATCATTATCCTTGTTGGTTTTCTTTGGGTTTCTTTGCATCCCACCTTTGTAGGTAAGAATGAGAATGATGATTTGATGAATTATATTCTAGGTGATGAGTTGGTTTATTATGATAGTCCGTAGAATGATCAATTAATGCTAGAAAATGCTGTTATTACACAGTATTATGAAGGCTACTGATGTAAATGACAATATCAAGGGCATGATCATTTGTTCTGTTTTCTATGAAGCATTTGGTCGCAGTTATATTTAACCGTTTCCCTCTTCTTATGATTCTCATTGTATTTACTGATAATAAATAATTTGTGAATTATTAGGGTAAAGGAAGAGCATTTTGTGCTGGGGGTGATGTATCGGCTGTGGCTCATGCCATTAAAGAGAGTAAGTTTCTCTTTACAGCACAATCCACAGCGTCAATTAATCCCGAGCACCTAATGGATGCTTGAGACAGAGGATTTTACATTTGTTTTACATGCTGGTTTTTACATGTCTGTCATCTAGTCTAGGATAGCTGTGCAGAAGTTAACTTGATAATACACAACAGCATTTATATTTAGCTAATCATAATCCTGGTTTCTGTGAGTTAGGTGAATGGAGGAAAGGTGCTCACTTCTTCCGGAAACAATACACCTTAAATTATTTGTTGGCAACTTCCAGTAAGCCACAGGTAATTTTGGTTGCTGAAGTTCTGGTCGTTTTAGTCTATAATGACTTTTACTTGATATTATGTTTAACTTCCATTGATTGCTTGAATATTTTTCAAGGTTTCTCTTCTGAATGGTATTGTCATGGGAGGAGGAGCTGGTGTTTCAATACATGGTAGATTCCGTGTTGCAACAGAGAAATCGGTATATTATCTAACTGAAGCTCTGAACTTTTGGTCCTTGAATTATTGATCTAGTGCCCACCTTTTACAGTTTAAATTTAGAAGTTTGAATAGGTTATTCTTCACCCTCATTTTTATTTATCTTTTAAGTAGCGAAATTTGGAACTTGGATAATATCTTCAATTTTTGGCTTTCCTAAGATATTTTACTTGCTTCTTCATTGGAATAATATTTAGTAAGTAAGCTGCAAAAAGAGTGTTCTTTTTCTCTCTTTCTTTTCTAAAGAGCTGCTAATTTAGCTCTTTAAAGAATTTCGTGTTAGGGACAAGAAGTAGAGCTTTAGAAGTTTGTAGAATGCTTGGAAGAGTGGTTTTGTTTTTTTTTTTTCATTGTGTAGATTTAGAAATTTAAGGATGTCGAAATATCATTCTAATCTGGTACTTATATACTGTAGGTGGAGTTTGTTTCTGTTTCTTCCATTCTTCAATCTCATTAGGAAAAAGGGAATACATTAATATGGCAACTTACCTTTTGCAGATTTTTGCAATGCCCGAAACTTCTTTAGGACACTTCCCAGATGTTGGTGCTTCTTATTACTTGCCTAGACTCCGGGGATTTTTTGGTATTACTAATTATCCTAACCTAGACACTCCTTTTTCCAGTGTGTAAGTGTATGTATTTTTTAATACTGAGCCTTAGTAGACATGCACATCAAAGCATACACTATGGATAATTTTACTTACTGACCAAACAAAGCAAGCATCCTCCTCAGATGAGCTCGTGGCTTAGTCAAGTTGAACCAAGTTGCATTTGTGTCCCCACTTTCCTCTTGAGATTCATTTTGGCTATAGCTAGGTACAGAATGATCCAGCAATAAAGTATTTCTTTGTCAACTTGAAGTTGAAGTGAGAAGAGAATGAAAGGGATAGGTTCCATTGGCAAGTACAAATTGATCATTAACCTCGAAAGAGGCATCAGTTAAGTTGCCTCAATATCCAAATTCAACTTGTTCCTTGGTTCCAGTCAGAGACCGCAGTGGCTTCTCTTGTTCTTTCAACCATTTTTCCATTTCAATTATGGTGTAGAGAAGAAATCATTATTCGCCCTCTGCTATTATCTTTTCAACCTCCATTTGATTCCAGTATAGAGAATGACAATTGTAGTTCACTGGTTTAATTGAATGCTTGATTTTTAGGGATGACTTCTTATGTTGCTCGAACCAGCTGGAATATAGAGGAAATGAACAGACTTTATCTTGGCTAGGAGCATGTCCAATTCTCCACCCTATCCTAAAATATTTTTCATCTAATGGTTAATGTAGCGAAAATTCCTTGTGCTTGGAGGTACTCTATTTATTATGTCTTATTCTTTTGCTAAAACTTCTGCAGGCGAATATGTTGGCCTAACAGGCGCCAGGTTGGATGCTGCTGAAATGCTTGCATGTGGCCTTGCTACTCACTTTGTCCCTTCAGAGGTATACTAACTCCTAAATTTCTATGATGCTCAAATGTTTAGCAGCAAAAAAGAAAGATATCCCCTATTTAGGTGAAGAACTGTTTCAAGAAGTTATAATATTGTATATGTTTTTTGACAACATATGTCATAGATTACAAGGTGGTTGTTTCCTAGCATTAGTTGAGGTATATATCAGACATTTGATACCTTTGGTTATTTCAAAGATAAAAATGGTTGACTGCTTGGAGATAATAATTTGCAGTTATACCATTTTTTATTTGATTTATACCATATTATGTACGTGGGATGTGTTCCTCAGTACCCTACATCTCAGGTGTTTTCTCTTAATCTCGAGCTTCTAGTATTTTATTTAAGAGAGAATAACTTCCTCTTCCTTTTTGTTACTCCAATCAATGACCAGAGATTAACGCAATTAGAGGAAGCGCTATGCAGAGCAGATACAAGTCAACCAAGCATCATCTCTGCAATAATTGATAAATTCTCCCAGACACCAATTCTTCACGAGCAAAGTGCTTATAACCGGTGTGACTCCATCTTTGATTTATTGTTTTTTCCTTGTGCGCTAGTACCAAATTTTCTTAATGCACAAATTCTAGGCAATGATTTATCACTTTGAATATTTATATTTATAGTGTTTCCTATCAAAATCCTTTTGAGCTGAGTGATGTCCTATTGAGCTCTTCCTAGTTAAAATTTTGTATTTGTATAAATTACAAAAGAACATTTTATTCCCACCTTTTCTAAAACTACCATCCACCTAAAAGTAATCAATCCCTTCACACTATTATTGTAATATATCTTCATCTTTCCAACTTGTTAAATTTGACAGATTTAGAAGTTCAATTTTAAAGAAAATGTGGTTCTCAAACGCAGTGAACTTCCGTGTTGTAACAGGTTGGATGTTATTGATAAGTGCTTCTCCCGAAGAACAGTAGAAGACATTTTGGCTGCTCTTGTAAGCTGATGTGGAGAACACAACATCTACTTGCCGCTTGTGTTCTTTATAATTTGACTCGCATTTTCTTATTTTTCTTGTAGTTCTTTGGATATTGCATGAGCATGGTCATTGGAGGGATCGTTCCATTTAACCAATTGTAATCTGATGCTTTGCTCTTGTAGGAAGAGGAGGCCCTGAAAAAGAAAGATAATTGGATAAATTCAACAATTCGAGACTTGAAGAAGGCATCACCAACAAGTCTTAAAATCTCTTTGAGATCGGTGTGTAACAATTCTAACAAGTTTCGAACGGTCTCTTTCTTTGAAGGACTGCTGAACAGGATATGAATTTTGATGATTGACAGCCTTAGTTATTGGGATTCCTTCATCACACATGTGCGGGCAACTGCTGTCACATTTTTTTTTGGTGAAAGTGGTTGTTAGGTTGATTACACCATTTAGAGTCTTAGATCTATTGAGGATTGTTGGGAGGGAGTCCTACATTGACTAATTTAGGAAATGATCATGGGTTTATAAGTAAGGAATACATCTTCATTGGTATGAGGCTTTTTGGGGAAGCCCAAATCAAAGTCACGAGAGCTTATACTCAAATTGGACCATATCATACCATTGTGGAGATTCGTAATTCCTAAAAAGGTCTATGCCTCCTCGATAAAACTAGAAAATATCAGAGTGATGTACAAGTATGGGGCATGACAGGGAAATCCTTGAAGGAAAAATGCCAAGGGGGAGTGAAAAAAAAAAAAAAAAAACATTCAAATTGGGACAAACAACAAATCCATTGAGTAGTTTTGAGATGATTTAGCTACAGCATTCCAAGAGAAAGCAATAAGAAGAACTAACTGCCAAATATCTTGTGATCTTTAATTTCTCTAAAACATTCTCTCCTCTTTCTTGCCACCAAAATTTTGAAATTTATATCAATGAACTTAATATGGTCTTTTTCTGGAATGACAGATAAGAAAAGGCAGACTTCAAGATGCTGGTCAGTGTCTCATTCGTGAGTATAGAATGGCTTGTCATGTCATGCGAGGGGAAGTCAGCGAAGATTTCATTGAGGTCTTCCACTGACTGTTTTATCTCCACATTTTTTACATTTTTTTGTGAGAACCCACATCGGTTGAAGAGGAGAACGAAACATTCTTTATAAGAGTATGGAAACCCCTCCCTAACATATGTGTTTTAAAAACCTTGAGGGGAAGACCGGAAGGGAAAACCCAAAAAGGACAATATCTACTAGCGGTGGATTCGGGCGGTTATAAATGATATCAGAGCCAGACACCGGGCGATGTGCTAACGAGGAGGTTGAGCCACGAAGGGGGGTGGACAAAAGGCGATTGTGAGATCCCACATCGGTTGGGGAGGAAAACAAAACATCGTTTATAAGGGTGTGGAAACCTCTTCCTAGCAGACACGTTTTAAAAACCTTGTGGGAAGCCTAGAAGGGAAAGTCCAAAGAGGACAATATCTGCTAGCGATGGACTTAGGCTGTTATATTTCTATTATCTACTCGAGATCATGATGCCGTTTCATTAAATGTAGGGTTGTAGAGCTTTACTGTTGGATAAAGATCGGAACCCAAAGGTATATTTTGGGTGTAGACATCTACATCTTCGACATCTCTTGCTTGTTATTCGGGATTCTCGAATGTACATTCTTAAAAGTTTATCCAACCTTCATCTGATCTCATCCTTTATATTCTTCTTTAGTGGGAACCCTCAAAGCTGGGGCTTGTCACTGATGCAATGGTTGAGAGGTACTTCTCTAGGATTGAAGACGAAGAGTGGGAAGACCTAAAGCTCCCTGCAAGACTCAACTTGTCTGCTTCAGCCACTTCAAAGCTCTAGTTACCATGAGTTTGCAACTTACTCAGTTAATATATATTAGTACTTTGCTAGTTGTTTATGTCTATACATGGTGGTGGGTAAGACTGTTGGAAATAAGCCTTCCTCAATGAGGAATCAATAGTTGATTTAATGTATTCTAAAATCAATGAACATACGTAAAATAATGTATTCATAATAAAATTTCAATTTTACACCATGCTATAGATGATAACATTGTCCTTTGTTATTTCTTGTAAACCTATTTTCTATTGACGCAGGAGGGAAGGAAATATCACATCATCCATCCACAGATACCGCTTAAGCTGTGATAAAGGTATTCTAAATTTTCTACCGAGCATTATGGATTGCACATTCCTTTCAACTTCAAACATCAATGAAATTTTATTACGTTGAGGGAATGACCTTAATTACATCTGTGTGATTATTAGAGATATTTGTGTAACCTCATTAAATAAGAAAAATAGTTAGACTTCCCTAATTTATTTGTAACCTCATTACCTAGTATCAAGAGATTTAGTTAGCCTTTTTGTAGTATTAAACACACGTTTATCTCTCTGAAAAATTAAAAAGAAATGTGAGCAAGCTAATTTATGCTTACAATGTATCCTTTATATATATATATATATATATTTTGTAGAGCCATTCATGTTTCACCAATAATCCCTACAAGAACAGGAACCATCTTTGAAATGGTGGAAATGGTTTCGATCTCTCACCGTTTATCTACCTTTTGTAAATCTTTATTGTAGTATGATAGTCTGAGCAAGCTTAAGTATGAGATCTCACATCGGTTGGAGAGGAGAACGAAGTATTCTTTATAAGGGTGTAGAAACCTCTCCCTAGCCGACGCATTTTACTAACCTTGAGGGAAAGCCTAAAAGGAAAAGTCCAAATAGGACAAAATAACCATTCTTCCCCCTACCTTAGATTTCAATAAGCCATCACATAAAGCTAGTTTTTCACTATGTTAAGAAACCGATTCTTCCTTCTTAATATCATCAAAGTTGAGTAAACTTCTGAGATATTTGCAACTTAGCCTGCCAGCTTCAGCTTCTCTCTAACTTGTCTAAGCATCATAAATATTTCAGTTGTTTCTGGGTAAGAACAATCTCCCGCCAGAAATGAATGTGGGGCATTATCGATCGAACTGCAACCAGGTGCTTTTGAACTCCTGTCTGATTCATCAATTCTCTAATCTTTTTTCACTTCATTCCACACTTTCCTTCTTGCATAAATATTGGAGAGCAAAATGTAAACTCCATCATTTGTTGGTTCAAGTTTTAGCAGGCATCTAGCCGCTTCCTCCCCAAGCTCAATATTGTTATATACTCGTTAAGCACCAAGCATAGAGCCCCAGATTGCACCATTTGGTTCTAAAGACATTACTCAGATAAATTCTCGAGCTTCTGCCAAACAACCCTCTCTAGACAAAAAAATCTAGCATGAACCCATAATGCTCTCACGTTGGCTAATTTAGGGAATGGTCATAAGTTTATAAGTAAGGAATACATCTCCATTGGTATGAGGGATTTTGGGGAATCCCAAAGAAAAGCCATGAGAGCCTATGCTCAAAGTGGACAATATCATATCATTGTAGAGATCCGTGATTCCTAACATAATATCAGAGTCATGCCCTAAACTTAGCCATTTCTATAGAATCCTCAAATGTCGAACAAAGAATTGTGAGCCTCGAAGGTGTAGTTAAAAATGACTAAAGTGTCGAACAAGGGGTGTACTTTGTTCGAGGGCTCAAGAGAAGGAGTTGAACCTCGATTAAGGGGAGGCTGTTCGAGAATTTCATAAACCTCAGGGGAGGCTCTATAGTGTACTTTGTTCGAGGGAAGGATTGTTGGGAGGGAGTCCCACATTGGCTAATTTAGGGAATGATCATGAGTTTATAAATAAGGAAATACATCTCCGTTGGTATGAGGCCTTTTGGGGAAGCCTAAAGCAAAGTCATGAGAACTTATGCTCAAAGTGGATAATATCATACCAACCATTGTGGAGATCCGTGATTCCTAACATGATTCATTCCATAAAAAAAGCTCCCTTTCATGTAATTGCTCCCTGCCCTCTTGAACTAACCCTGCGTAGCTGTGCAGGCACTCAGTACCTCTAATCATCTTAAGGCTGTCATTTGCGTTAGATGGAACCGGGTGAGAGCCTCCCTGCCGAGGCCGTGTAGAGCAAGATCAATTATCATAGAATCCATGAAATCAAATCCCTTTTCGACATCCCATCAAAGATTCGGTTGGCAACATCTATTTCTCCGCACTTCGAATGCATGTACAGCTAGAATCGTGACTTCATTCGGGCGCATGTTCAAGCCACCAACCATTTCCCTGATTAACTGCATCGCCTCTATGATTCTATTGTTCTCGACATAACCAAAAATAAAAGCCGACCAAGCATACACGTCTCTTTCAGACAAACGATCAAATACTTGCTTTGTAGTGTTTAGCTCCCAACATTTAGCATACATTAGGGATCACGAACTCCTGTAATGGTATGATATTTTCCACTTTGAACATAAGCTCTCATGACTTTACTTTTGATTTTCCCAAAAAGTCTCATTCCGGTGGAGATGTATTCTTTACTTATAAACTCATGATCTCCTTAATTAGCCGATGTGGGACTACCCACCAACAATCCTCCTCTCAAACAAAGTATACCATAGAGCCTCCCCTGAGGCCTATGAAGCCCTCAAACAACCTCCCATTAATTGAAGCTTGACTCCTTTGGAAACCTCAAACAAAGTATACTTTGTTCGACACTTGAGTCGCTTTTTGACTACACTTTCAAGTCTCACAACTTCTTTGTTTGACATTTTAGGATTCTATTGACATGGCTAAGTGAAGAGCATAACTCTGATAACATGTTAGGAATCACGAACCTTCGTAATGGTATATGATATTGTCCACTTTGAGCATAAGCTCTCATGGCTTTACTTTTAGTTTTCCCAAAGGGTCTTATTCCAATGGAGATTTATTCTTTATTTATAAATTCATGGTCAACCCCTTAATTTGAGGCACTTCCCAAACACATCTCAAATTCTCGTACCCATCTCCGGAATTCGAGAATGCAGCTTCATTCCAACGCCCAAACCTTTCAATTGAGCACAAGCTAGTACGAGTGTTGCCATGGTCATTTCATCGGGGTAAACCCATCTTCCTCCATTTTTCTCGTACAGAAGAAATGCCTCATTAGGACAATGGTTTTTCGTACAACCACTAATCATCGAAGTCCAAACCACTTCGTTTCTATGACCCATTTTCTCAAACAAAACCTTCGCAGAGTTCAAATCCCCACAGGCTGCATACATATTTAACAATGTGGTTTCTATGTACAGGTCGGAATCAAGCATATACTTCCCAACTTTGAGTTCCAATGAAAGGGAACAAACCTTCAGCAGTGAAGGAAATGTGAATCTATCAGCAACATTTCTCGACCATTGAAGCATCTCAAAGTAACTTTGGAGTGCCCTTCTCGGCCTGTTGGAATTCACAAGGCCTCTCAACATGGTGTTCCAAGTAAGTATATCCAACTCTTGAGTGTGTGAAAAAACTGAATAACCATAGGCAAGACCAGGCGAGCCCATTGAGAGGACATGAGCAATGAGCTCGTTAAGTGAATGGCTTATGGTGGATGAAGCCAGTAACTACCATTTGTGCATGAAATTGCTGAAATTTTGTTGATTGTGTCCATTTTGTTGCTTCTTTCTAAGATGGGAAAGATAGGGTATGGTTTTTGGTTGATTTTGAGACTGTTTTGGAGTGGGCTGGTTTGTGTCAAAATTAGTACCAACTTATTGTTAGATGGAATTAGTTAGTTGCTAAGCTATTCACTTAAAAGGTGTATTTCAGGTGAGTTTTTGTAAGAGTTATTTATATGCTTTATTTCAGTTTAAATAGGAACACTCTACTTAGTAAAACACAAGCCACATTAAAACAGTTTATTACAGTTGTCTCTATATTTTTCTCTGAGTAATAATAATTTCATATTTATTTACACCTTAGTGCGTGAGATATTATGACATAACTTTCATTAAGAAAATATTTTATCTAAAAAATTTCCATAACGAATTTTTGTTCTAACAGTGATCCCACTCGATTGGAGAGGGAAACAAAGCACTCCTTATAAGGGTGTGAAAACATTTTCCTAGTATACGCATTTTAAAATCGGGAGGTTGACGACAAAATACATTATGGGCCAAAGTGCACAATATCTACTAGCGGTGGGTTTGAGATTTTACAAATGATATCAGAGCCAGACACTGGACGATGTACTAGATAGGACGCTGGACCCCAAGTAGTAGATGGTGAGATCGTAATAACTTAAATATAACCGGTCCTTTATTTTTCTACCGACACACCCATGAATTACTTCATTAAATTACTTCCAACACTTAGAAGTCTGATGAGTAAAGTGGTTGGGTTGGTGGGATATAATCAAAATGCTGATATGCACTTTGTTCTTGCTTCCAGCAGAAGCACTTTATTTTAAATGATTTGATGAAGTGGGGTTTCACTAAAATGAGTAGAATTGCAAAGAAATATAGATATTAAACCCTTTTTTTTTATCCTTAATACCTTAATGTTTATTAGTATTACGCCCACTTACGTTATTTTAAGTGCCCAAAATTAAAATATTAAACCAATATATATCCTTGATCAGTTCACGTATGTAAATTTAATGGTTATTTTGTTTTTTTTTTTTTAGTTTGTTAAAAATTAAATTTATCTAATAAAATTACTCTAAAGTAAGCATTTTCGAAACCTAGTCCGGCTTAAAAATTAAAAAGGTTATTATAAAAAATGAATTTCAAATTTCAAATTTCAAAAACTAAATAAATAATTAATTAACTCACTGAAATTACCTATTTAGTTTCAAGGTTGGCATTATAATATATTTTAGAAATGTAATAACAGGTTGAATTTTTAAGTCTAATATATATTATTAATCTATACCATTTTGTTAAATTTTAAATTTCATTTATTGGTAGGGTACAAAAAAAAAAAAAAAAAAAAAAA